>NC_067148.1:17888986-18183986 GCF_903995435.1 Acomys russatus | reverse complement strand
GGCAGTTTTCTGCTACATTTAATTATCTCTTTCTTAAATAGAAAGACTTGAAGAAATCTTAGAGGTAAGCTGGAGAAGTTTTGAGGGTGAACCGGTTTAATTTTGAAATTGATGTTTCAAGCAAAGACCAAATATATTGGCCTTTACCAAATGTAAAATAAGCTGAGGTAAAAATTTTTCATAATCATGTGATATCCGTTACTACCAGAGAAATTGGATATTGAAATGGACAGGACTGAAAACTGAAATAGATATATTTCTCAAAACAGTGTGCGCAGCAGCAAAGGATTTGAAGGTCTTTGGTGAAATAAGCCGGAAGTTGACCTAAACCAATTGTAGCATTTGTCTTTGATATGGTTATGCACTATATAACTTGAGAGGGTGAGTGCCAGCTCTGCTCCTTCTTACATATTGAGAACTACTTATTTGTTCCACTAGATGATGTTTTATTATTAGTTATTAAAAAATAAATTTTGGGCCCATCGTGTCATTGGGCTGAAATAATATAAGCTGTTGTCAGCTATCCAAATAAATCACCCAGCCATGTGGATTGGCCCAGCGGATTATTTATAATCTATAGCATTTTCTGGGTTTTTATTGTAGTCTTTAGCCCTGCGTGTTTTTTCCTCAAGAATATTAAGCTTTTAACCACTCTTATTCTGAAAAGTTCCCCACTTGTCTTCAAATACTTGCTATAGCTGGGGGAGGCTGAGCCTAGTCCTCAGGTACCTGCCCTCTCTCCACTTTGATCCTCTCCAATGGCTTCCACCTTTGTCCTGATCTCACCCTTCTACACAAGCTCAGGCTGAAATCCTGTCTACTCCCAACTCTTCAGGATGTTCCCTCAACCACCTCTTCTTGTGCCAAGTGCTTTCAGATTCTCCTTTTCCATTAGTTTGTTTTTTTGTGTTTAGCATGTAGGTACACTTGATTCCTGTCCATCTTTATACCTCCCAATACACACACACACACACACACACACACACACACACACACACACACACACCACATACACACACACTCATGTAACCTTTCCTCGACCCCAAATCTCCCAGTGGCCATCCTGTTTCCTTTCTGCATACACACAAATATCACATCCAGTTTCCTTTCCGTATACACACAAACATCATTTATACTCATTACTTTTAGTTAATTGTTTTCCTCTCATTGCTCTGGTTATTTAGTTCAGTCTTCCTTGCACTCTCATCAAGATCATACAGCATTTTAAAACTCTAAATCCAGTTGCCTTTTAGTCAAGCCTTAGACAATTTGGCCTTAAAGCCAACACTGCCATCATCCCCAACTCCTCTCTGGTCCCATAGCAAATCATGTCATCTCTTTTCCCGAGACGACTAGGGCTTACTTCTTACTGTCCCGCTGCCATCTGGCCTAAGCCACTGCAGCTTCCTGTCTGGATTTTCACAATGGTTCCCTAACAGGTCTCCCTGCATCTGCCCTCACTCTCCTCTGCCCCATTATCAACGTGCAGCCAAAGGTTAATGCTTTCGTTGGATCAGGCTACTTCTCTTTTTCAGCACACTCTAAGGACTTAATCTTATTCAGGGTAAGTGCCAGAGTTCTTAGTGTAACCATAAGCCCCTTTATGGTCTTTTCCTTGCACCTGTCTTAGCTCCCACTGTTCCTGCACCTGCCCAGAGGAAGGAGTAGCCTGAGGCAAGAGACACAGCCAGAGTGACCGATTTAAAAAGAGAACAGCTCGGCCTCCGGTCAGAAGGCATTGTTGATGGACAGCTCCTTAAATCCTTACCTCCCACTGCTCTTTCAGGACCCGTGCTTGTAGTGGACCCGGTTCCCTGTCCTTCGGCTCTCTTGCTGTTTCCCTTAGTTCTGCACCGCCCCCCCCCCCATGCTAGGGATGTGCAGCCACGTGTGCTCCCAGTTTTGCTATTATGTAGTTAGATTGTGTAAATTCAATTTCTCCTTTAAAAATCAGGAAGCTACAGATAAGTTACTTATTAAAGCTCAATTTCCTAATTCAGATAACTATAAAAAACAACAACAACTCCACACTGTAGAGTAGATTTAAACAAGCCACCTAAGCATTTAGCACATTGTTTGTCATACAGTGAGTGTACAATAAATAGTAAATGTCCTTAATAGTACTGCTAGCCTGCCACTCTCTACATGTCTCCTGAAAGTTCGTCATTACCTTTTAAACCATTTGAGGTTTTCTAGAACAGTGGCCTAATAATAATTCCTGGTACAAAAGAGAATAATATTTTCTCTCAAAGCAAAGAAGAGAATGGGCTATTTCCACCCTTCCAAGAATATTACTATAGGCCACATGTGTTTCTCAAGCTGCTTTAGGAAGTGAGTTAATAAAGATATTGTCCTGGTAAAAACAGAAGCGAGGATAGAGGCATTAATAAAAAAATTTTTTTTATTAATCACATACTGAAATAATAAAAGATCACTGACAAGGAAGACTGAGAAGGAATTACAGTCCCATGTATGCGGGCTAACGGAGTATGTTTCCTTGCATGCCCGTGGCTTGTGTATGAGCAGGTGCGTCGTATACATGTGACCGAAGGGCTTTAAATTGCATGCTACTCTGAGAGGGAATTTTGTTCAGTTGACAGTTCCCTTCTGAGCCATACTGTGAGATATGGTTGTACCAGAGTGTGCCCACTGGTAGACAAGTAGCTGTGGGCTCAGCAAGGGAGCAGGGAGCAGAGTTCCTTCTGCGTGGAGTTCTCTGCCCTTATTCAGGTTTCATGATCATCTTGCCACCAGTTTCTCCATCCCTCTGAACGCCAATCAGCCTAAGCTTGTCAGTTTTCGATTCTGTAACAAACCACTTACAAAGTGAAAAGGTTCATTTTTCGTCATAGTAGCGGAGGCCTCGGTCCACGATTGGCCCTGGGATTTTGAAGCCATTATGAGGCATTGTGTTGTGGCACAAAGTATGGGGTGGAAAGAGCTGTGTCAATTTCTTAGATTTTTCTTGATATTAAAAGTGTCAAGCCAGGGGCAGTGGTGCACGCCTGTAATCCCAGCACTCCAGGAGGCAGAGGCAGATGGATCTCTGTGAGTTTGTGGCCAGCCTGGTCTCCAAAGCAAGTCCAGGACAGCCAAGGCTACACAGGGAAACCCTGCTTAAAAAGAAGTTTCAAGACCAGAGAGAAAAGGTGGAATATCTTATAAGATACTCCTTTAGTGGGCTTTGTAAGATACTCCTCTGTTGGAATTTGCCTAATGTGTTCCCATCCTGACAGTGGAATTCTAACAAGCTGGAGGAAACTACTGGTAAATTGTGGGTCAGAGGTTTCATGAGGAGATGTTTCCCTCCCTGCACTAGGAGTCTCATCTGGCTGTGAGGTGGCCTCTTCAGTCTCCACGAAACCCCACACTCCCCCTCCCCCTGCTTCTAGGAGTCTTAGCTAGAGTCACCACCATATACTGCCTGTAGCCTACCCTGTTGTAGGTCTTCAGCTTGTCTCAGAAGTGCCATCGCCCTCGGTTTCTCTTCTCTCTCCAAACCATCTGCTCTCCCACTCCTGCTCTCCCTATATCCCCATCCTCGTTTCCCGCAACATTTCCTCTCCTACCCTGTTCCCTCTCTTCATCCACGTCCACTGTCAATTCCATTTCTCCTTCTGAGTGAGAGTCAAGCATCCTCCCTTGGGCCCTCCTTGTCATTTAGCTTTTTTGGGTCTGTACTATATGGCTAATATCCACTTGTAAGTGAGCACACACCGTGTGTCTTTCCCTTTCTTATACCTTAGTACTTTAAGATACTTTGATTCACCCTGTTTTAGAATCAGTAATGTCACCAAGAAACATTATTTCTCTCTTTTGGAGAATGGTATTAGGAACCAGGACATGGGGCTTAGTGTCTCACCTCTGTGTTTTGATTGGCAGTAGACATTCTGATAGGATACCAGAGCCTCGCTAGTTCTTCATTCCCTCTTCTCTCCTCGAAGACTGGCAGGAGCCACCCTGTACTTTGCCATTTTTTGTTTGTTTTTTTGTTTTGTTTGTTTTGAGACAGGGTTTCTCTGTGTACTGTTGGCTTTTTTGGACTCTCTGTGTAGACCAGGCTGGCTTCAAACTCATGGAGGTCCACCTGCCTCTGCTTCCCGAGTACTAAAATTAAAGGTGGGCACCACCATACCCAGCTGGTCATTTTTTTTTTTCGGTCTTTTCACTTATTGAATGAGACCTGTCAATGTCAGCTTCTCTCAGTATGTGACTTCTGAACGGTCACTCTTAGAATTCACTCCTTGTTATTATTTCCTAGCCCAGCACCAGAACCTGAGGTGGCCTCAAGTTCAGGCTCTGCATCAGAAGCTGTGCCTGTCATCGGCCGAGGACCAGTGGCTTACTTTGTAGCTTGTCTGTCTAGTTGCTCCCAAGCAGAACTCTGAGCATGGCCATTAATTTCCAGTCTTCGCAGGCGAGTGTGGCCGTAGTTTTAATCTTAGCTTCCTGGGACTCTTGGGTCCTGGCAACTTATTGCTCAAGCCAGTGTTTGGTCAGAGGTTGTACTGAAACTCCTGCGTGAGTGAGGATTGTAACCCCTGTGGACCTTTATCCCAGGAGACATTTTTTCCTGGTTGTTCTTGCTTTTAGTCCTTTCTGTCTGTTCAAAGTCTGGCTTCTCTGCTGTTTTGCTTGTGTGCTGGAGCTCCCAGGCTCTTTTTAATTACTCTCTGATGAGATCCTTTTTGTTTCCATAATACCCTCAGGCATGGAGGGCTCCATTCTCTGGCACAGTGTCAGCCCATCAGGCAGAGCTATTGGGGTTCTTCCCTTTAGGGTCACCTCACCATAGGACAGAACCACTTCATCTGTTTTTGAGCTAGACTCACACTCCGAGCCCTTCGAGGATGTGCTGCGGAAGCTTCCAGTCTCTTATGTTATCCCTCCCACAGAGAAACCTGCCCTATGATTCAGGACCAGGATTCTAGAGAAGGGAGTCTCATCCTCAAGGCCACAGTGGCCTGGAATAGAGAGAGCTCCTGTAGAGGTGGGGGTTAAGAATGAGCAATGTTGTTAATAGCCCATCTCTTCCAGGGGAAGACCACGCCCCTTGGGAACAGCTCTCCCCCTTCCTTCTGCTCAGTCTCTGGGCTCAGTTTCTATAACACAGATCAGGGAAGGAGGAAGAGGGAGCTCAACAGTGAGATGTGGCTGAAAAGCCACAAGGCTCACTGTTCTTGGGACATTTGGAGGATTGCATAGAAGGGACATTTCTCCAATTGCTCTGTGCCCTAGGACAATTTCCAGAGAGCTTAAATAATTTATTGCGCTTTTATAATTCTCAGCAGTGAATTTGCTGTTTTGCTTGGGGACAGAGTCCGCCAGAAGTCCTGCCCATCCAATTTAACATCCTTTTATGTCACTGTTGTGTTCCCTACCACGGTATTGAAAGTGGTCCTCTAAGACACCAATGTTGGTGATGCCGCAGACATCACCTTCGGGTGGATTACGGACAAGACTGGTATCAACGTTATCTTCACCTCTGACTGTGATTCAGGCAGATGATTATGATATAATCACCCGGATGTCTTCCTGTGTTCATTCTAATACTCTGGCGATCATGATATGGCCATCTGATGTCTTGTCAGTCACCTGACCTCATGTGAGGAGCACCAAACAACATCTGTTCCTTGTGAGAGAGAATGCACTTTCACTGCAGCAGACAGAATTTGGGCTAGATTCAGAGAGTCTCTGAGCCTGGGAGGTCTTAGTCAAGCCTGGATGCTGTCACACTATTCTCTTGCTTCAGATCCTCTAATGAATTTGAGCTCAATCTCTTCAGTAAGATTTGCATGTCATTGGACTGTCACTGATTATGCTCACCACTCTGGCTTACTTTCTGCCTTTCAACCCCAAAGGACTTATATTTGTACCATCCCCCCACCCCCCAGGACCTTGGCATCAGCTAGGTCTTCTGATGAAAAGCCCTTCTTTCGTCTTAGTCCCATGGGCCCTGGCCAATGCTTTCAATCACAGAGTTTCTTAGGGAGCCTTTCTGGGCCATCCAGGCTAGGGTGGGTCTCTTCCATCCTCATCACTCACTGTTCTCTGTTGATTATTAAGCTGTCTTCACTTTCAACTAGAGGGTAGCTTCCATGAAGCAGGTGCCTTGAGTTTTAAAGTATTATCTGCTTTTTTTCCTGGGCACCCAGAACATCGTTTGTCATCCAGTGGGAATTTAATAAATCTAAAATAATAAAAGAAAGAATGAGAACGTGGAATGGGGCCAATGTGTAGTTTTCCATTTAGGTCTTAAAGGGATGCTTTTTCCGTGAGGTGTTTCAGGAACAGGGGTCTGGATGACAGTGTGTGCTGCGGCTATGCAGCACAGTAATTCATTTTGCTAACGGATGACTCCTTATCAAAACCGGCTGACTAAAATGTTTTTCAGAGGAATAAACCCTTCAAACAAAAGCAATTCAAAGCACAGTCAGCTGCATAGGTTCTGTGTTTTAGGTCTACCTTGACCCATGACCGTGAGCACCTTCATGTATATTCATGCTGCACTCGAGTTATGATGCCAAGAGAGAGGCGTAATAAAAATGATAACACCGTGGGTGACCTCATAGATCTGTGACTGCAACATCCACTAGAGATTGTGACGGGAAGAAGACATGAAAACGCTAAATGACTCTGGCTTTGTCAATCTGAGCAAGTCCCAACCTCTCTCCTCTTCATCAATCACAGGGGCGCCTCCACCTCTGCCATATGATTAAACATGCTTTTGGTATCAAGATATGTTTTCTTTTCCAATTACTGGGCTGATCAATTCTATCATCTCATACTTAGAACTCAATCTTATGAGCCCAGTTGCAACGCAGATCTCGAACTCTAAAGTCTGTGTTATGGGGCGGGGGGGTATCAAAAAAACATGACATTTGATTATCAGAGGTGAGAGATCCCTGTAGAGGAAACAGTAAGCTAAAAGGTGTTGCATATATTAAATACGGTGCACTTATTGGCTTGCTCATCAGATACGTCATGTAAAGAGTAATGATCGCATATTTCCCCTGACACGAGGACCAGAAGTGAAGAGATGCCCATTTCACGGTGCCATGTGTAGGCAGGCACAGAGGCCAGGTTACCTTAAACAAGCCACAGACATAAGGTTTAAGACATGCTTTCTTTCTCCCACCAATCCTCTGCTTACATCGTAGACATGTGAGCTCCAGTTTCCTGGATTGTTTTGAATTTCAGAAGTCCACACAGCAAGACCCACTTGTCAAAGGAACCCTGCCAAGAGCATCTCCAAACATGTGGAATAGCTGAAAGGCTGATCCATCATTTGTTTACTCATTTACCAATCACCTGGATTCGGCAATACATAGCAACTTAGTAGTGGCCCCCATGTGGTGCTTCATATTTAAATATGTCAGTGTGCATCTTATGCAAATATGGGCATCCTTGACTACACTCCTAGCCAGGTCCACTGACAACAATTTTCAGTATCACCTATTTTAAAATCAATTTTCCTAATTTGTTAAAAATATTTTTTCTATATTGTCATTTTCAAGTGAGAGTTATTTCAAGGTCATGTACCATACTTGGCGTTTCCAGAGGCTTTTCAAGGCTAGAATAGGTCCCATCACACTTCTTCTAAGATTAAGCCCTGTTTCTTATTTGTATCGTGGCCTCATTCAGAAGTTTTCTGAATCCTCTAGGCTTGGTTGAGTTTGCAGTTACAGACATTTGTACAGAATTCCTCACAAGTGGTGCAGCAAGCACACAATGCTTCAAGATCTCTATCAGGTTACGGTGCTTCCCTAGGCATGGGGTTAGTTTCTAAAGTTCTTTAACTTATGGGATCCTTAATTTATATATTGGAAAGTAGAAGCTATTTTTGCACAATTAAGATGATGTACAGGATATGGTCATATGCATCAGTTTGCAGGAATAATCCAGACAGATGACTACTTACTACCCGATACTCTGCTGTTGATAGGAGACACACTATATATCAGGTAAACATGAGAGCTAGCCAAGGGAACACTGTTGGTTACTGGTAGGATAGACGATTCTGATATGCCCTGAGCCTGGTTGACAACATGTGAGATAGCTTAGGATAGCACTGCAGTGCACGCTGCTTCTTTCCCAAACCATTAGGAAAACCCTAGGCTATCATGCAAATAGTTAAACAGCAATATGTGAAAGTTTTAGCCCTATTGCCTATGCTGTTGTTATTTCAGCTGCGACGACTATCCATTTATCTATTTGATTTTTAAAAATTGGCCCTTGCTTTAAAAAGCCCTTGGGTGCAAGACCAGTAAAATTGTTCAACAAAATACTTAAATCAATTGACACTAGCATGTTTAAAATCACAGTGTGTCACAGAGCAGCAAAAAAAAAAAAAAAAAAAATGTCCTTCTTAGTATGAGATTTCCTTTAGCGGTGTTAAGCTTTAAAGGCACATTTTAGACTACACTTTATACTCGTGTGAATCTGGATCTGGTGACTCAGAGACAGCACATGATATGATGGTGAAGGAGACCCTACTCTTGATGTCCTGTTGATGGCTGGGTGCACAGACTACAGTGTAGGCAGCATTCAAGTCTCATAGGAGGCCTGTGAGACAGATATTATCTCCATTTACACATGAAAACATGAATGTGTAAGTATACAGAGAGCCAAAGTCAACTGTCCAATCTCACACCAGCTAGTGTACGATAAGGCTGATGTTTGAGCCCTTTGGCCCCAATGCCTGTGCTTTAACTTTTAATCTCTTAGCTCCAACTTAAAACAAACTATATTTAGTCAGTCACTTAACACATTATACATATGGTGTGTGTGTGTATGTGTGTGTGTGTGTGTGTGTGAGAGAGAGAGAGAGAGAGAGAGAGAGAGAGAGAGAGAGAGAGAGAGAGAGAGAGCTGGGCGTGGGGAGGCCTATCAAGGACCCAGCATTTTATTTGACGGGTCCCTAGAATGCAATCAAAACCCAAATCATGAGGTTCCTCGGCTCAGGCTGACCCCATTTCAGGCGACCCCGATTTGGACTGACCCCAGCAGTCCAGGGCATGATCTGCACATAAAGCCTGACGAGGGGCTGCATGTCAACAAGCTATTTAATCGCTTGTGTTGGCTTTGGGATGGGCAATCTGTGCTGGCTGCTGCATAGACTCCGTGGTAATAACAGTTAATGGCTTGTTGGAGGTGTGTTAAAACTGATCGCTGTGTAGACAGTTTGCAAACATAGTCCAGGAAAGCAATTCTGTGGAAAATGAGTGGCAGATGGAGAATCGGGAAGCAAGGGGTTAACTTGGACAGAATTTCCTCTAAGGGCTGTTCATATTTGATGCTTCCATTCAGGAATAGAAGCTAAACACGGTGCGAAAAATAAAAAAGTTCCACTGTAACAAAACACATCAAGGTGTCCAATTTTGGGTAGAAGGGTTTTCCTGAGGTGAGGACGTTGCTTATTTCAAAAGGGGTTTGGCTCCAATGATAATGGGAAGCAAGGAAGGACTCTTCCCATTGATGCAGTAGCCAAGCACTCACCACACTTAAAAAAGTACAGCAAGTACGAGGTGGAAAGGCACTCGAATTCAAAATAAAAGACCAGTACCATGTGGCACAAACACAGTGATCAAACCGCTTTCTTGCACTGTGTAGCATTCTCCCCTCCTCTCAGGAGTTTCTCATGTTTCCCCAGCCCTGACGCAGACTCCCCGGGATGAAGGAGTTTAGGGGGATATGCAGATTTTCATGGCCAACCTGCTGTAGGCTTACAGACTGACTTGTAAAGCCACTGCAGACTCATGTCAAGTGTCACACAAGCTTCCTCATGGCACCTCATAGTATAAGGCCCTTCGGCAATGTGACAGAGTGTCTCCAAGCACAACATCTCTGCAGACAGACTGCAGGTCCTTTGTTGGTCCATCTATAGATTGCATATGACACAATCTGTTTTCTGGATAAAGGTTGCTAGGCAGAGCTGAAGGGTCTTCAGCACCAAGAAGGATATGACTGTGGGGCTTCCAAATTTCATTGTGGGTCAAATCCATCTGGATGCTCCAGCCATTGTATCAGCTCCATCTGTGCCAGCATTTAAGAAGCTAAACTTCAGCTCTGCTCCGTGTGTGCTGTCAGCCTGCTGTGTGTGGTACTATCAAGGGAGAGGGTAGCTGGCTGCAAGCAACGTTCTGAAGAGTTCTGTAAGCCTGGCTGGTAAGCGCTCCTAGGAGAAAATTTTTGAGTTGTTTTTCTTGCTTTTGTCTTAAATAATTAACACACACACACACACACACACACACACACACACACACACACAATGGGAAGACTTTGACAAAAATGCCACAGTCAGGGCACTCTGAAGGGTCACGTCACTGTGAGATTTGGAGTTTCCTGAAGAAAATTGAGATTGCTGGCCGGGTGTGGTGGTGCACACCTTTAACCCCAGAGGTAGAGGCAGGTGAATAGTTGTGAGTTCGATTTGGTCTTGGTCTACTTGGTGAGCTTGGTCTACAAAGTGAGTCCAGGACAGCCAGCACTACAAGAGAAATCCTGTCTAGGAAAAAGAGAGAGAGGGAGAGAGAGAGAGAGAGAGAGAGAGGAGAGAGAGAGAGAGAGAGAGAGAGAGAGAGAGAGAGAGAGAGAGAGAGAGAGAGAGAGAGAGAGAGATTGCCTAGGGGACCGAGTCTTTGCTCTTTCTGCCCCCGGCTTTCATGGCTTTTGTATCATTAAAAGAGCTCCAGACTAAGGTTCCAGCTCTCTTTTCCTATGAGAGGCCTCTTGGGGAGGCTGGGTTGTTGAGAAGGCAACTCTCCAGGCCAGGGGCACTTCATCTGCTTGTTCTTCTGAGCCAGGAGCATAGAAATGCCCAGAACAGTGCAAACACTCCCTTCAGCCTGTCTCCCACAACAAAAGCTCATCTCTATCCAACAGGCAGCCCACTAAGCCATTAAGTCATGTTTTTAATATCACTAATTCGTTTGTCTGCGCTCTTGGTCTGGCTTTCTCTGTCTTTGCAGAAATGGGGGAGGGGGAGGGAACAGGGGCGGTGTTGATTGTAGCTGAGGATGCTGGAGACTCAAAGCCGAGTTGGTAAACAGCTATGTTTGAGCAACAGAGTCACACCTCTGTCCTCCCTGTCTCCCCAGCCTGCCCCCACCAGCTATGCCTCTTCGCAATTCCCCAGCTTGTCAGCTTGCTACCTGCCTGGCTCTGGCGGCTCAGCTCCCAGCTGCTCCCCTGGGCCTCTGTCTGGCTTGTCAGTGGGCTGCGTCAGCATCACGCCACACTATCTCCCGTTGGCCCAATGCTCAACGCCTGACGGGCCAGCCCTCTCTCCCCTCTCTGCTGGGGCCAATGGGAGCCCAGGGAAGGTTTTGGTTACAAATGAAAATAAAATAAATAAGTCATACTCCTGCACTCAGGAGCCAGGGAGAAGCATCTTCATGGCCTCGTAAATCTTTCCTTTTAAATGTGTCCTTCTCTTTCTAGGTGCCCCTCCCATCCCCTCACTCCCCTGGGCTGGCTGCTGCTCACAGTGCAAGGAATACAAAATGAGATGCTGGGAACTGCACCTCCCATTGGGAGTGGGTGCATAGCCAGCAAGATGGAAGGCATGGCAGTGCCAGCCTCCTACTGCTCCTTACCCTGATCTCTGGACTTCTACCACAAGTCAGCCCACTCACATTACAAACCTGCCACTCCCATTCTGGGCTAATGAACCCCCCACCCCCAACTCTGTTTTTTTATTTCTTCTCATTCACTGGAGATGGTGGGGAGGGATTAATGTCATGTCTTATTGAAAGAGCCTGGACATTTTTCTTTAAGTCTTTAGTCTATAAGCCATTTTTAAAAACCTGGTTGCTTCCAATCTTTCGGGCAAGGCTTTGTTCTGTTTAAGGATGCACACCTTAAGTCAAGGGACCTTGTGAATAAGAGAGCCTGAAGGCTGGAACCCCGAGGGTCTGGGGAAAGCCCAGAGTCCTGAAGACTCTGAAGAGGACAGGGTGTGCCCCGAGGAAGACACTCTGAACAAAGTTCTGCCTCCTCTGCAGCTGTCTCTGGTGGGGGTGGGGGTGGATGGAGGATGCTTTTATCAAGATTCACACTGTGTATGGCCAAGGCTGTGACCTTGCTGGTAGAGGTCATCTGAGAGAAGCAGGTCCAGAGAACCAAAAGGGCTGGCAGAAGATGGTGTATTTGAGTAGTCAATTCTGCCTGTACATGAGTCCCCCGGAATTTTTGTTTTAACGTTGTTTTTTTTTTTTCCCCCATGTTTTTCTTTTAGGCGAGGCTAGACAATCCTTGGCTACTCCCTTCCCCACCACATTTGTCACAGGAAGAGAAAACAGTGCCTAATGAATTTGAAGGAAGGTGATGAGGGGTCCATAGGAGGGGTTTGGAGACAGGAAAGGGAAGAGAGCAATGGTGTAATTAGTTATTTTACAGTCTCAAAAACAAACAAACACTAGCTAGAGCTAAAAGGAAAAAAAAAAGGTTTTAAAATGTTTTTACTAGCATTTTGCTCTTGGTAGAGCCTGCCAGGAGCATGGAAGTCACACACGGAGACATCTGGCCCTGGGAGATACCAGGGTCCGGCACTGATAGCCCCGGACAGACAGATGTTTACAAGCAGTTTGTTGTTTTTCAGGTAGATACCACTGTAGTCAGAGACATGCGTGTTTCCATAGCTTTCAGTTCCTTCAAGAGCTTTCTCTGTATGTTTGCCATGTTGGTATAGTGAGGCGATTCTTATGAAATATCCGTTTGGTGAGTGGGGTGAACACCAAATTCCTTTAAGGTCTAGGGTGGAAAGGGTTTTCATTGAAGAGTCTCTGAGTGCCACAAAGAGATAGATTTACTGTAAAGTCAGGGAATTGTAACACTGAGGGCTCCTCGTTTACAAAGCTCTGTATCCATGGAATCTGAGGTTGGCCAAATAATACCTACACTGGGTAGAGGGTTTGCCCCAGGGAGGAAGAGACCTAGGTAGGCTCTGTTTGAACAAAATCTCTGTTGGTGTGTCTGTCTGTCTGTCTATCTGTCCATCTATATATCTATTGTTTTGTTTGTTTGTTTCTCAAGACAGGGTTTCTCTGTGTAGCTCTGGCTGTCCTGGAACTTTTTCTGTAGACCAGGCTAGCCTCAAAATTCAGGATCTGCCCATCTCTGCTTCCAAGTTCTGGGACTAAAGGTGCATGCCACCACACCTGGCTGAGCAAAAGGTTTCTCTAAAGATCCCCTGGTGTTATGTATTTGAGGTTAAATTAGGAACGAGGGAATAACAAACTTTGGGTAGACGAGCCTCCCTTCTCCCAAAGACTTCCTGTTGTGGACAAAGTGTCACCAAGGGACGAGAGAGAACACGTCCCTGAGAGGTCCAAGTTGCCTCTTGCTTGGGTACGGAGGGAGAGAGTTTTTCTCATAGGCTATTAATGAGGTGCTGAAGATGGTGGTACTTTGTATACAGGTAGTAAGTGGGGTTGTAAATATACATAGCCACAAGCTACTTTGTAGAAAATGCCTCTGAAACTTATGTGAGGGGAAAAAAAACTTTGATACTTGTCTTCTCTGATTTGATAATCATCCTACAAAGCTTCTAGGGCAAGGCCTCTAATGAGTTCTGAGGTCTTTCTGAAACTACAAATAATGAAAAAGAAGTTTGAACAGCCATGGAAGAGCAAAGGCAAACCTTCATTCTATTTCCCCTGCAAAAAGCTATTACATAACCATTGTCACATGAGGAAGTGATGAGGGCATAAGGGACAGATATTATAGAAATGTGTCAGAAGTTGAATCAGAAAATGATTACATCATATCACTAGATTTATAATATGTGCAATATTTGCTCACTACAAAGGCACTGGGTTTTATTTTCTTATTGTAAATATATATTCTTTCTTATATACCCAATATCATGTTTGTCCTCTAGTCTGATTTTCCTGGAAGATATTTCCAAGCTCTGTGACCTTTAAGTATCATAAGGCCCGCACTTGCCCTTGATATATCCAGATTCTGGCTACGCAACAGTAGTCAGTGTTATTTCTTCTGTGGATATGAAAATTTGGAACCAATGTCATGTTCCCAGTGGATTGGGCCCTGTTCTAGTTTGTAGCCTGAGCTCAAGTTTGAAAATGTTTATGGACATGGAACTGTTCATCAGAGTTGCAGAGCTCCATGGTCTTGAATAAGTTACAACATTTGGGATCTTTGGATTCTTCAAAGCAGAGTAGGAGAATCTGACAAAATGCAACACTGCTTTCCAACACCAGTGCTCCATGTTTTTCCCTCTGACGCTGAACACAGCATTGGTACTTAGAGTGAAAGAACATTCAGGAATAGGCAAGAACTGTCAGTGTTGTCACCCACGGTGATACCTGTCTCCTGGTACTGTTTTCGTTGTAACGCCCCCAGTGGTTGGGGCTATTTTTTACTATCTGTTTTATTTTCATTCCTTATGCCTCTTCCTCCCTTCCGCCAACCCCTCAACACTAGGTAGGGGAGAGAGAAGGTTAGTGGAGAGACGGGGACGGGGGAGGATCTCTTTAGCTGCTTCTGTTGGTTATGGTTATTGGGTTCTTTGGGGGCTACACCAATCTTAGTTCTCAGGATACATAGCAGTCTTGCAAACACAGCAAATGCAGCAGCAGCCTTCCGACCGTCTCCTGGCAGCCTTCCTCAAAGCCTTCTCTCTCTTGGAGCATCCTCTTTTTTTTCTTAATATTTTATTAATTTATTCATATTACATCTCAATGGTTATCCCATCCCATCCCTTGTATCCTCCCACTCCTCCCTCCCTCCCATTTTCCCCTTACTCCCTTCCCCTATGACTGTGACTGAGGGGGACCTCCTCCCCCTGTATATGCTCATAGGGTATCAAGTCTCTTCTTGGTAGTCTGCTATCCTTCCTCTGAGTGCCACCAGGCCTCCCCATCAAGGGGGCATCAGGAGCATCCTCTTTTTTTTTTTAATCTCTGGACTCTGATATTTATACTCTCCCAGAGTCCTCAGAACTCAACTAACTGTAGCTGGCAAAGACCACACCCCTCTCTGAGCCACACAAAGCAATTATCAGCTGTGGATAAGCTAAGGACAGCCCCATATCCCCCGCATTGGATTTAAAACAAAATCATAACATAACTGTTTTTTTTTAAGAAACCAAAACTTCCACCATACCCCATCTCACCTACTGTGCCATTTCAGCATGGGTGTGTGTCTTTATTTGTCAACGCGCGTGCATCAGCTACATCTTTTTTTTTTTTTTTTCTTGATTCAGAATCATAATGAATGCACTCAGGATTCACTTAAGAAAGAAAATCTATCATGAAGTTCTTATGAAAAATGTAAGAAAATGAGTTTATAAAAAGGAATCTTCAAGTGGATTCCATCTATATAAAGATATTCACACCCCATATATAATTTCTTAAAATTCATACATTCAGATTTAATGAATATGAAGTCATATTAACAACAGGCAAATGTAACAAATAAGAAAGCCAACTTTTAGCTCAGAGCGGAGAAATAAAATAAAACAGAGATATCTGTGGTCTAGAAGTTGAATATAAGGGTTGAAAGGGACCCTATTGTCCCCAAATATCTCAAGGACACCAAACTAAATGAGAACTCCTGGAATGTGCCTTAGGTGACGTGCGCACTTTGCCCGCTTTGGCTAAAATAAATACCTTTGGGATCAGAAATATGGGCAAGGCATTTCCACACATCGCTGTAAACGAGCTTGTGTCTCCATGCTGTGCCCAGTGTGTTTAGAACCCATTAGCACTCATTCATGAGCCTTACAGGAGGAACTGTGGGGGTGATGCAGCTACAAGGCTTCTCCCAGTGGAGCTGAGACCTTCTAGTCCTAGCAAGTAGACATCGCCTCCCCTGTCTTTTTCTTTGGCTCTATGCACTGACAAAGCCACTCATATTAAAGTGTGCACTAGATGAATACAAAGGCTATTCTGAAGGAATAAGGGCTTGGAGCACATATTTTAGTTATTACTTCATTCTGCTGTGTCACTGTCACTCTGGATCAACAGTCTTGGCATGGGAAGGTCTAATTGCAAACAGAGGTCCCTTCTCTGTGCAGAACAGGAGGGGCTCCAAGGAGCTGGCATACTTGCAGCTACCATCTCCCCTTCTTTCTGCTTCCACCCATGTCCTTCCTCTGGCTAAAAGCGACCTTGTTTGTAAGGATGGACTTAAGGACGTAAGGCCTTAGATCTTGATTTGTTTTTCTCTCATCTTTGTGTAATTTCGTTTTAGAATGAGGAAATGACCCGTGTTTCTGAGCTCTCTCGTCCCTTCAGCCAAGCACAGCTTTGTAGAGTTTAAGTCCTTGGGTCTGGAGAATGCATTCCTGTATACCATTATTTCTTGTCTGTGTTCTTGGAAAAGCCATTTTTAACTCCTCTCAACTGTTATTTAACAATCTGGGAAGTGGGGCCTGAAAACACATCTCCCCGTGGAGTGTGGTGTGATGACACAACACAGCGCAGTCAAGGTCTAAGCATGACTCAGGCAAGTGTACAGGGAGCAGTCATTGGTCAGTCACCTTCTGCCTTTCTACCCATCAGCACCCGCTTTAATGACTTTTCATCTGAGCTTTCCCAGAAGGGGCAGGAGATGGGGCTCTGCTGTTGGTCCCGTGGCACTGTACTGTTGTATCTCCAGTTCTCATTCTAGGCCCTCTCTTCCTCACCATTGCTCTCTCACATCCAGACAGAGGTACGTTGATTGCAAGTTTCTCCCGGGGGCAGACAGACAGTGCATTTATCTCTTATCCCCAGCTTTGGACTTAGGACATGATTTGTAGTAAATGCCCAATAAATGTCTGCTAAGTGATTTCCTCTCTATATTCTGATCAGATGCTCGTCTTGCTATTTTTATGAGTCCTACATCCTGAACATTTGCTTGTTTTGGCAACGGAGTCTGTGTTTATCAGCGATTCCTGTAAGGCTGTGTCCTAAAGCAACGCCGCACGTCCCATATGCCCTGCAGGACACCAGTCCCTGGAGAAGTACCAGGAGGGATGGAGTCCACAGACATCTGCATCTTCTCTGGTGCTCTGGAAGGTGAATAGCGGCTTAGAATTGCCTGTGGACAAAGAAGCATCAGTCTTTTGGACCTGAAACAGCATGTTGAGGGCTCCCTGCACTTTCTTTGTTTCTCGAGTGTTTCTTACTTCAAGCCCAACATCAGTACCAACCACCTGCCAGCCCGGCCCCTTCCTCTTCTCCAGTTGCTTCTCTGTAACCTCCAAGTGTCAACTGGCAAGGCTCAACCTTTCTTGTTTCCCCTCTTCCTGTCTTGTTATCAGCATCCACCCCTAACCATCTCTCACTGAACAGAGAGTCATGGCAAATTCAGTAATACAAAACTGACTCCTAAAAACCAAGATTGCATGCATTAATTTAGAGCAGTGGTTTAAAAAAAATTAAATCGACATTCAAGAATACATTTGGGCATACAGACAACTTCAAAAGATGACCGTTTCTGTGTACCCCTCACCTGGTTCCCCGGCTTGACAACATCTTAGATTACTGTGTACATTTATAAAGAACCAGCATTGGCATATACTGATAGGCTAAAATCAACACTTTTCATTAGCTTTTCCCCTAAATGTCTCTTTCCTGTTGCAAAATCCTCTCCAGGCTAACCCACTGATTTGGGGGTGTCTTAGTAAACACCTCTGAATTGTGAAAGTTTCTCAGTCTTCGATGTTAGTTTTTTATTATTTTTTTAATGTCATGATTTTGAAGAGTACAGACTAGATGTTTTGTAAAATGCCATTGAATTTAAAAATAAACCTAGGAAGATACAGTTTGTACCTATACGCACATGAGAAGAGGCTGTTTTTCGGTGGGTTAGGGTTATGCACAGATACCTGCCAGTCTGCTCAGTTGTAGAGCTGTTGAAGGCTTTTGCTTTCTTGTTTATCTGCCTGGGTTTTTATTCATTATTTAAAGTGGGCTACTTCAGTTCCTGGTTATTGTTGTTGAATTATTATTTTCCCCTCATTTCTGTAAGTTTGGTTCCATGCAGTTTTGTACTTTTCTATTAAGTACACATTTACCCCCAATTGCTATATATTTCTGGTAGATGGTTTTTTTTTTTTTAAGTTAAAAAGAAATAAAAACCCAAGTGTGTGCTTGTGCATGTGTACATGCACACGTTCTCCTCTGCTCATGTCAACATAGAGGCCAGAGTTTGATGTTGGATGTCTTTCTCTGACATTTTCCACATCATTTGTATCTATCATCTATCTATCTATCTATCTATCTATCTATCTATCTATCTATCTATCATCTATCTATCTATCTATCTATCTATCTATCTATCTATCGGGACACAAATCTCTCTCTGGACCTAGAGCTTCCTGTTCTAGGCTAGGCTGGTGTCCCAGTGAGTTCCAGAGATCCACCTGTCTCAGCTTCCTTCCCAGAGCTGGGGTTACAGGCTCACTGTCATGTCAGGCTTTCCATGTGGGTTTTGGGGATCCAAGCTTAGTTCCTTATGTTTATATAGCAAACACTTTATTTACTGACTAAACCATTTCCCCAGTGTCTAGGTCTATTGATCATTACAAGATGTCCTCCTCTGTTTCTAGAAACATTTTTCCTTTAAAGGGATTTGTCTTAAACCAGTATAGATGCCCCAGTTTTCTTGTGGCTGCTGTTTTGTAATATTATTTTGCCTTTCAATATATTTTAATATTATTACTTAATGTGGGTCTTCTATCAGAATATACAGTTGGACTTTGCACTTTTATATTAGGCCAGTGTGGAAGTCCCTGGTTTTTAATGAAATTATTTAACCCACTCACATTTAATGTTAATATCAGTAGTGTTGCATTTATACCTGCTATTTTCTACTTTAAACATTTGTGCATGCATGCGTGCGTAAGTATGTGTGTGTGTGTGTGTGTGTGTGTGTGTGTGTGTGTGTGTGTGCGTGCATGTGAGCACATGCATATGAGCGTGTGACTTCCTGGAATTAGAGTCACTGGTACTTGCAAGCTGCCTAATGTAGGTGCTAGGAACCAAACCTGGGTCCTCTACAAAGCGGTGTGTACTCTTGAGCATCTCTCCAGCCACTGTTTTCTGTTTTCTGTGCTCAGGCCTTTGATGGTTTCCTCTTTAAAAAAAAATCTTTAAGTGAACATATCCTAATGTCACATTTCAATTTCTTTAGTGATTTAAATAAATCAGTAGATCACTAGTTAGGGACATTAAGTTACTGTATTCTAGTTAATTCAATTTTTAAAGATAAGTTTTGGGCTTATGAAAAGGTTGTTTAGAAAATCCAGAGACCTCCTATACATAGTCCATCTCTTGCCACCATAATTTTCATTATCATTTTTCATTACTGGGGTACATTAGTTGTAACTTGTAATTCAGTATTGATCATTAACTTAAGTCTATAGTTTGCATCAGCAATCGCTACAGCCCTATGGATTTGATGAATGTATAATATTTTCAACTTCTTATAAAAGTTATTTTCTTAGTAGTTTTTCTTGGGACCATCTACATCCTAACTCATCAGGGACGGCTTCAGATTTATACTAAGCCAATTGCAGTGTAATGTAGAAACATTCCTGTGTGACAGTGTTTCCTTCCCTGTTCTGGGGAGTGTTATCATTTTGTATGGTATGTCCGTGAGTATTGCAAACTCAGCGCTATGCTGCTATAGCTATTATTTCGTATAATCCTGTGTCTTCTAAATAAGCTACCAGAACAAGGAGGGCGAACAGGGCTATCACCGAATGATACTCGCGCTCACATGTATCGTTTCTGGTTCTCTTCATTTGTTTCTGTAGATGCCATTTACCATCTGGAGTTATGTCATTGCCCCAGTAAGCTCTTGCTCTCCCCACCCAGCTCCTCTGTGCTGTCATCGACAACTATAGCACTTTCTCTATTATAGGCTCCACAGTATATTATCTATATATTGTTCTACCCAACTGTGCTTTGAATCAATTAAGAGAAGAAAGAAGGGTGCATTTATAGTGTATTTTATAATTGCATAGTTACTTTCAGTGCTGTTTATCTCCTAGTATGGATTTGAACTGCTGTCTTTGGTTACTTGCTCTTAGCTGGAAAAAACTTCCTTCAGTGCTACCAGTAATACTTTAAAGAAAGACAGCTAGAAACAGATCCTCTCAACTTATGTTTACTTGGCGATGACTTTATTTTGAAAGCCAGCTTGGATTCCTGGCTTTGTTTTAACCCCTTGTATTCTGGCCTCCATTGTTAAGAATTCTTCTGTAATTTTATTGGGGTTTTCTCTATAGCTATTGATATTCTTATTAGGTATGTGGGTTTCTCTGTAACAAGGAGTTCACTGAACTTTATAGATTTGTAGATTGGAGTTTTTCAGATTTTTTTTCGTGGTGCTTTAATTTCTTCTTTTTCTGGACTTATATTATTAGCATATGTTGATGCCCTTAGGATGGTGGCTCTCAATCTTCCTAATGCTGTGACCCTTCAATACAGTACCTCATATTGTAGTGACCCCCAACCATAAAATATTTCATTGCTACTTCATAACTGTAATTTTGTTACTGTTATGAATCATAACACACATATCTGTGTTTTCTGGTGGTCTTAGGTGACTCCTGTGAAAGGGTCCCAACCCAAAGGGATCACAACCCACAGGTTGAGAACCACTGCCCTTAGAGTAACAGTAATGATGTCCTATGCTTGTCTGAGGCTCTATTTCTTTTCTCTCTCTCTGTCTCTGTTTCTCTCTGTCTCTGTCTCTCTGTTTCTCTCTGTGTGTCTCTGTTTCTGTATCTGTCTTTGTCTGTTTCTCTGTCTCTCTGTCTGTCTGTCTGTCTGTCTGTCTGTCTCTCTCTCTCTCTCTCTCTGTGTGTGTGTGTGTGTGTGTGTGTGTGTGTGTGTGTGTCTTGCTTCGTTTTTTTCCGAGACAGGGTAGTCTTGGCTGTCCTCGAGTTGCTTTGTAGATCTGCCTGCCTCTGCCTACCTGAGTGCAGGGATCACAGGAGTGCAACACTGCACCCTGTTGAGGCTCTATTTTTTTGCATATATTCTATCAATCACGTAGGTTTGATATTCATTTCTTTCTGTCTGTTCAAGTCTACTGTTGACCCTCTAGTAATCTTAACTTCAGTTAGAATTTCCATTTGGTTTTTTAAAAAATACACATGTGCTATCTGTCCAAAGGAGGCTCTCTCTTTGATGCAACATTGCCATCCCACTCACCTTGGTTATTTTAGCCATCGTTTCCTTTAGTATTTCCAACATATTGATAATTACTACTAAGAAATCTGTGTCCATTAAATATGCTATCAGGCCTCTTGCATTCAGTTCTACTGTGTATTTTTTCCAGGAGGTTTTTTTTTTTTTTTTTTTTTTTTTGGTTTTTCAAGACATGGTTACTCTGTGTAGCCTTTGCTGACCTAGACTCACTTTGTAGACCGGGCTGGCCACAAACTCACAGCAATCCACCTGCCTCTGCCTCCTTGAGTGTGCCACCACATCCAGACCCTAGGACATTCTTTTTTTCTTTTTTTTTTTTTTTTTCTTTCTTTTTTTTTTTTTTGTGAGAAACTATACATTTTAGGTAATATGTTGAAGCAGTTATGATCACTCACTTCTGGAGGGTGATTTGATTTTTTTGCTCCCTTCCTGATGGGCTGGGTCATCTTAGTGAAATCTTTTCTCCTGTGTCTCAGCCTTTTCCCTATGTGTCCTTGCCTTTGCAGCCACTCAAGGCTGTATCTTTCTGTGTGTCACTATCACCTGGAATGGCTAGTTTTTAACTGGGCCTTTCTGATTGTTTACCTTTCCTTGACCACACAGTCATCTGTTAAACACATTTAATTGCCAGGCAAGTGCTCAGCAATGCGCTGAGCATGCATTGCTTCACAGATGAATGCAGTAGATTTAGGCTCCTTTGAAGGGAAAGTTCTGGAGATAGGTTCTTGCAACTTGTTTTAACCTCAGGAGGGTAGGATATTCCTCCCTCAGTTCACCACAGTGAGGTCTGTATCTCCTATGACTATCAGCCTCTCCAAACTTGACTTCCTTCAAAGTCCTGTAAGTGAAGTAAGTTTCTCTGGGGAGGGACTTGGAGCTTTATGTTTCATAGCCTGTTTCTTCTCCTGGTGAGACCTATGAGTCACAGTTCTGTTGCTCCAGGCAGCAACACTGTGTGTTTCTCTATGAGTGACAGCCTCATCTTAAGAGGTTTAGTATGCAGTGGATTGAGAGGGTGGCAGCCTCATGTCTCCTCAGTTTGGCTCTGTTGGTATGACCCCTGACAGTAGTGCTGACTGGACAGGCGATAAGACACCCCCCTCCCCACAACACACACACACCTTTTGCTTGAACTTACCCAGAATTCAGCCATAGCCATAGGATGGTTGGGAAATGGTATTATATCCTGATGTCCTGTCTCTCCTGGGGAAGTGGTACTCTGATTACTAGTTTGAATATGAAGGGGCTGGGAGTCCATGCAGCAGTATGGAGTGGTATCTGTACCTTATTGGCCTGGGCATACAGAGAGAGAAGGTGTCTGTTGGCCAAAATACCAAGAACTGTTGCATTTTACTGCTGAGCTTTAGTAGACTTCCATGGACAAATTCGTGTGTGTGTGTGTGTGTGTGTGTGTGTGTGTGTGTGTGTGTGTGTGTGTTTTCTTTGCTGTATACAAGTAGAGTTATTTCTAGACAGCTAAGCTTCACTGTGGAGTTAGTCTGCAGAGCTTCTCATGAGGGAAGTGGAATCCTTCAGGTCTTGAGTGGTGGTGCTTAGTGGGGGCTGGGTATCAGGATGGCACAGCACAGAGAGCTGCCCATGCATGAACCGGGGCATTAGCAATAGCGTGACATCTCTGTGGGAATAACCGAATGAAAAGAAGACAAAATATGGCCAGGGACCTCTTGATGCTGAGAAATTACTTATGGTGAGAAATGGATCTGCTATCTACAATGTATTTAAATGCCCACTGGTCTCAAGGATAGGCACTCAAGGTTTGTAATTCACTTTAAGTCATGCAGGGAAGTGAAGAATACCTTTTTTTTCTTTTTGGTAGACATATTACTTGAATTTGCTTCTTGCCTTTACTTTCTGGTTAGTTTTTGCCAACTTGACACAAACCTAGACATATGCCAAAAAAACCCGAATTTCATTTGAGGAATTACCTCCATCAGATTGGCCTGTGGACATATTTCTGTGGCATACATTGATTGCTGCTTGATGAGGGAGAGCCCACCCACCGTGGGTGGTGGCATCCCTGGGCGGATCGTCCTAAGTTTCATAAGAAGGGAGGGGACTACAATCGGGTGTAAAGTGAATGAATTAAAAAAAATTTTTTTAATTATAAAGGAAAGAAAGAAAATCTCAAGAGAAGCGAGAGCCTCTAGCCCCTTGGCTTTGGAGTCTAGCCTCTGTTGATGACAAATAAGAAATGTCTATCTTTTTTAAGCCAAAAAAAAAAAAAAAAAAAAGCAAGCTGAACAAGCCCTGAAGAGCATGCTAGTAAGCAGCACCCCTCCTTCCTTTCCCCATGGCTCCCGCCTCTGCTTTTTCTAAAGTTCCTTCCTTGACTTCCCTCAATGATGGGCTGGTCCAGACATTTATAGAAAATAAATCCTTTCTTCCCCAAGTTACTTTTGGTCACAGTGTTTATCTTGGCACTAGAAAGCAGACTAGAACATTTCTCGTTAGCTGTTGGGTTGTGAGATAAGTTACCTTGACTTTCTGTATCTCTGTAGAATAGTGTAATAGTTTCCTCCTTGACAAATGTCAGCCACTAAGTTGTGCCTACTCTACACTTTTGAGTTTCGTTGGCTGCCTAGTGGTAAACATGGAATATCAGGTTTCAAAGAAAGAATTCATAATGCATTCAATTATCATCAGTGTAGTCAAGTGTTTCTAGGGTGATTCAGAAAGCACTTAAGCACATTTTACAGGAACCAAGCATCATGTCCCTGAGAGGAAGAGGTGAGGGAGCTGGACTGAGTCCAACCTGGCCCAGTGACATCCCACAGAACTTAATTTTGTATGAACTTTTAACATCTGTTTTGCTTGCTTACCCATTTTCTCTTCTTAAACACAAGTGTGCCAAAACATAGGAAGGAACCCGCCCCCCCCCCCCCCCCTATCTATTGCTTATATTGTTTAGATGCACTGCTCAAGGAGTGTTATTGTACGGCAAATGCAACAGGTGTCAGGGCGCTTCCGGAGGGCTTGGATTAGAGGAGCCGGAAGGTCTCTTCGGGTCTTGAGAGCCTGGGATGCTTTCTTTCCATCAACAGTAATGCTTTCTCCAAAGTCTCTCTGCCGTGCTGCCAAGAAGCAGCCCCACCGAGCCTCTGGAGTGAGGTAAAGGCTGCTCTTGCCCATTCTGTGGTCATTATAAATTCATCATTTCCAGATGCTCTGAGCACACATCATCTACCTTTCCGCTTTGTGCTTCGAAAACTGTGTAGCCTGGGGCTTGGATGACAGTAGCTCAAAAGGGAGGCTATTGCCAAAATCAAAAAAATGGAAAAACCACTTTTCTTTGTTTCAAACCTGCCATCCCAAAGGATTTCTTTTATTATTCGCCCCCCCCCCCTTGTTAAATTACAACTCCTAATTAGGTCATGCCACTGGAGGTGACCTACATTTCAGAAGCCAACAACACCAGAGAGGCAGGGAAGTGGGTGGGAGGGAAAGAAGGAAGGCTTTGAAATAGTTTCAAGTTCAGCCTTCTTCTGGTGTTTTACCGTGAGAGATGAGTTCATGAATGGTCCTTTAATAAGAGGTGTGCTTGTCAGATCTCCGCTTTATGCTGCAAGCCTGTCTAGCCAGCTTCACTGTTCATACCTGTTCCTTCACATGTATTCAGAAGGCAAGTAAGGATGCAGACACAAGTAATCCTTGAGTCTAAATTAAACAGATACAGTTTACAATCCAGCTGAGTAGTCAAGACTTACACAGAAAAGTTAAGGAAGATCAGATGGCCCAATAGGGGTTCTATCTTTTATATGTTGATGTAAAAAAAAAAAAAACCAAAAAACCTGTAGTAGGTTTTTATAATAATGAACAGATCATCATAATTATCTCATATAATTTTTGTTCATTAGAGTCTAAGAGTTGTTTAATGTTTTACAGGCTGAAGTAGCAAGATCTTAGCCAGGATTGCAGTTATCGACAGCCTTGGATGGGTTGGGTTAGGCCCACTCACATAAATGATGAGCTTGACTTATATTAATTAATTAGCTAGTTAATTTCTATTTTATCGAGACAGAGTTTCACTCTGTAGCCTAGGTTGGCCTTGAACTTTTGACTTTCCTTTCTCAAGATTATCAAGTGCTGCTTACAGGTATGTGCTACCATAGCTGATATCTTTATGATGACTGTTGGTAGATGAACTTTACAGGACTTCTCAAGTATACGAGGGACCCAACACTGGTTTCCATGAGGCAGCAAGACAAAGTCTACAATGTCCCTTAGCATTAACATTAACATTAGAAATAATGCATCATTTTCATAGTATACTATTTGTGACATAGGTAAGTCCTGCCAATATAGGAAGTGAATGTACAATAATATCCTATGTATGTGGTCAGGATTTGGGTAAACAGTGTAGGAGGTTGGCTACCCCAAGCACCAAGAGCTCTGTTTAGAACTTAGGAACTAGAAGCCGAGAATTATGAGGGGACAATGGGTAGGATTAGTATATAATTTTCTTTCAGCTATTGTAAGAAATTACTGTAAATTACACAGCTTAGAACAAAGAAATGTATTCTTTCACAGTTTTAGAGCCTAAATCTAAAATCAAGATCTTACCACGTTCACCACATGGCTCTAAGGGGACCTTTACTTGTCTCTCTCCTGGCTTCTAGCGGTTTGCTTATTTACCTTGATATTGCTTGGCTTGTAGATATGCGTCCAATCTCCGTGTTCATTTTTACATGAAATTCCTGTCTGTGTATTTGTGCATCTTGTTTTAAGACACCAGTCTCTGAGCTTAGGGCCCACCCAATATGGATTCAGTAGCACCCCAACTAACTAATGACATTCTCAAAGACCTCCTTCCAGATGGCATGCCAGGAATTAAGACTTCAACATCTCTTATCAGCTCACAATGGCCAAGACAAGAGATTCCCAGGAACAAGGATGCACAGTCAAGTATGACTAAAGTTTGGGTGCAGAGACAATTATATTCCAGGTGGTTGAGGTGTGACTGTAGAGGAAGAAGAAAATAAGAAACCTTGAATTCTATTCAGTGAAATCACACAAAAGTGAGTGGACACATGTCTTTTTGGAGAAATGACTGGAATTTAAAAGATTAGGTTATTGATAGATAGTGGAAAGCCTTCAAAGGCATGCCAAGAAGCTGGAACCCATAAGATACGATGCAGTTGGCTGCTGGAGAGATGACTCAGAGGTTAGGAGCGTTGTCTGTGCATCCAAAGATATGATGCAGTAATCACTCAACACTCTTTCTCCCTTCTTCCTCCTTTTCTTCCCTCCCTTCTCACTTCCTTTCTCTTCTCTCCTATAGAAGCACATAGTATAACTTACATACAGTTGTATATACTATAAAGTATATATACCTTAACATACATTTTAAATATGTCTAGATTAAACTATAGAACAATTCCAGTCCCCCCACACCTACCCAGTCATTATTATCCTCTATAAATTACTGTAATTCTCACACTTATCACAACATTATAGCTTGTTCTTAAACTGTGTGAACAAACCACATAGCTTGTATGTCTCGCTCCTATCATTCATCTTTATCTGCTATCCAGAATGATATGTATAACAGTAGCTGGTTCTTTTCATTGATGTATAATAGTCCATTCATTATATAAAACACATCAGATCTTATTTATTCTTTTTATACTGATAAACCCACTTAAGACTTTTTGTTAAATAGAGTAGATCAGTGAAAAGAGGGGCTGATCCTGTCATGTGTTGTTGGATAAGTAAATAAATAACCTGAATTAGTGGAATCAACTGGTAGAAAAAGGTTTCTGATACTCCAGAGAGTTCAAGCCTCACACATGGAGAGTGTGTTAAAAATTCAGATTCCCAGATGCCAACTCTGAATATTCTAAGTCAGTTTAGTCCTTAGAAGTTGTTTTCAAAACAAGTTCCTTTGAGGATTTCTGTGGAGGTGAAAAGTATTGAGGATGACTTTGAACCTAGAAGGTAACAGTTTGAAAGTCTTTATTTATTTATTTTCACATTGATATGTGCTAATGGTGTCATGAACTAGGATTTTTTTTTCCCTGTCTGGGAATGGGAAGGAAGAAACTGACAAGGAAGATGGAAGGAAGATGGAATGGCAGGTTGCAGACTGTCAGAGGAGCAGTGGAGGTAGACGAGTGTGAGATAGCCCTGAGGTGTCACTCTCATGTGACTGAGCAAAGGTCATCTCATTTATGGAAACAGGAAGGTCACTTAGCCTATGGAGTGGATGGACATGAGGCTGACCTGTTCTTTGGGAAGATGATGCAGGCCTATGACAGCATCTAGATGGTCACCGAGGAAGCTGGGCTGACGGCTGCCATGTCTCATCTCACTGCTGTCATCTTTCTGACTTTAATAGTGCGCAAGGCCATAGACGGCAACCCTGAAATCATCCATTGGAGTCCATCTGAACTGCTTTTTGCTGCCAACCAAGCCAACCCAGAAAGGAAGGCCCTGGCTTTAATACAAAAGGGAAATGCAGGAAGCCAGCAGAACCGGGGATTTCCCTTTCTCGGCTTTCTGATCCACCTAGATGAGGGCAAGCTCTCATCACAGCTGTAAGCTCTTACTGCCATGCCTCCCTCGCTAGATGGATTGTACTCTGAAATTGTGCCTCAAAGTAAATTCTCCCTCTTTTATATTGCTTCTGGTCATATATTTGATCACAGTTATAATAAAAAAAAACAAACATGCAAACAAAATCATGTAGCCTACTTTTAATACCTTTTAATGATCTCGCTTTTGCCTGAAGTTAACCCTCAGACTCTTTGGCCACCTGCATTCCTTCACTCACAGGGTGGTTGAGACCTTCTCTGCTCACCAGGCTTTTCTTCTTGAGGACATGGGCAGCCAGTTCCATTACTCCCTCTCTATAGATCCAATTTCCCAAAGCTTTAATCATTTTGTGTGCGTGTGTGTGTGCCTCTCATCTGGAAATACATGATTACATGCTTGACTAAAGGGAGCTCTCATTTTCTCAACACTGAGTTTGCCTTCCTGGGAGTGTTTGCAGGGCCTGGGTGGCAGATGTGGCTCACTGTCACCCCAGATGTACTCCTGAAAGTGTGAAGGTAATTGCCCTACGGGATGGAATCGAATTTCCCCTTCCCCTTGGTTTGGCTTGTTATCTCTCATTGGCCTTCTGTGAGCTGAGGCTTCTGGCGGCTTCAGACACTACACTTGAGAATGAAATGTCTTATCCTGGGTTGTCAGTGGACCCAACTGTTCGGTCCTTTATCTCCGAACAATAAAAGCACATATCAAAATTTGTCTCTCTCATGAATGAGCACTGCCCACATACTCAAAGTCTGGATTTATCAAGGAAACTCTTAAAGCATATTCTCAAATTGAAGGAAAGGGACAATCCCAGACAAGACAAGAAAAACATCAGAAACCCTGGAGGGAACCCAGGGAGGAGTTAGAGGACACTAATTCAAGATGACAAGCTATTGAGAGAGCTATCTACCCTCTCCTCAACTCTGGAGATGTATATGCCCACCCCACCACCAAAAGAGGCCAAGAGCTGGGAAGCCTTATCCATGGAGATGAGAAAGAAAGCCCCAGAGGACAGGGCAGGCCTTCACATTCAGTCACTTAAGGTTTGTTTTTATTTTATTTTATTCTTTAGTTCTCTTGTGATTTGCTGTAGGAGATAATACCATTTTGTAATCTCATCCACAGTTTTTAAATTTTATTTTTTATTTAATTAGTTTATTCAGATTACACACTCAAGGTTTTGAAAGCCATGCACAGTCAGTCCTTGTTCTGCTCCACTGAGTGATAAGGGCAATTCCAGTTGGCAAACAGGTTGCAGTCAAAAGTAAGGCACAGTGCTAGGAGAAGTGAAGACAATAGCTCACCGGGCTTTTCCTAGACCCCAGGGTGGTGACTGTAGTAACCAATACCCAGTTTGATAATAATGTTTCTCAATGGGTCAGATACCCAGAGAGGCGAGAGAATTCTCTCACAACCATCAACCTGGCTTACTTCCTTTTAGGGAAGACTCTATGAGCTCTTTGTTGGAAGTCTATCTCTAAGACATACTCCCTTCTTTAAGAAGGTAAGATAATTGACATAAGGGACAAGGGAGCCAGAGTTGGGACAGTGTTCACATCTCTTCTTGTTCCATCCAAGTTCAGCAGTGGGCTTGGTTTCCCAAGTGTGAGTTTCCCTCTCTAGCTTACCAAGGAGGTTCGGGAGACCAACAGAGCAATAGCACGGTGACAGTGGCAGAGCTTTGTGTATCCCAAGGCCATCATGCTGAGCGGTATCACCTTTGCGCATTTCTTGAAGGAAGATTAGATCAAATGAAGGTTTCCCTTTCTTAACTCTGTGAAGTCACTGTTGCAATACCCACTCTTCTTTGAGGATACATACAGGCAGGTCACAGAATGCATCTGTTCTTTACCACATAACACTGTCTAAGCCAGCACCATTTCGTCTAGGGAGAGAAGCAATTCACATTTTTAGCAAGTGGCTAGAACCATGGACAGCCCCTCTGGAATCCTGATCTGCTTGACGGGATTATGGTAGACCTGAAGGAAAGCACCCTAGGGTTTACTTGGTTCAGAGAGGCCATAAACTATCCTTCTTCTTCTTCTTCTTCTTCTTCTTCTTCTTCTTCTTCTTCTTCTTCTTCTTCTTCTTCTTCTTCTCCTCCTCCTCCTCCTCCTCCTCCTCCTCCTCCTCCTCCTCCTCCTTCTCCTCTCCCTCCTCCTCCCCTCCTCCCCCTCTTCTTCTTTCTCTTCTTTTCTCCCTCACTTTCACTCTCTTGTTCTTTGTTTTTCAAGACAGGGTTTCTCTGTGTAGCCTTGGCTGTCCTGGACTCACTTTGTAGACCAGGCTTACCTCAAACTCACAGAGATCTGCTTGCCTGAGTGCTAAGATTACAGGCATACACTATGGTGCTTGGTTTACTCCCTTTTCTTAACAAGTAAAGTTTAGTTCACCACAGCTGTCTGAGACAATGACTCTTCCTAGTAAGGTAAGCGCTCCTTAATGCTGGCCTCCAAAGGAATCTGAGGCCCTGCTCCCCTGTAGAGGGTGTGAAAGACACCTTGAACTAAGTGTAATTCTTAGGATTTTAAAAAATCTATTTTAAGTCAGTTTTAATTGGAGTGTAACTTACATACAGAAATTGCATATAACATAGTATATAGCCCGAACAACTTTCAGAGGGTAATATCAGACAGTAGTCTTATTTTATATGTATAAAGAAATGGAAGATATTAGGGTCCTCAGGCTCCTTGGTTCCCTTTTTATTCACTACTTCCCTCCCCGACAGGTTGCTACTATTCTAACTTCTAATAATACCATAGACTTGTTTGTTGGTTGGCTTGTTTTCTTTAAAACTACAAAGAACTGAAATGTCAGACTGTGGTCCTTGAATGTCTGGCTTCTTTTGTTTAGTATTGTGGCTGTGACATTCATCTGTTTTGCAAGGATAATAACAGACCAGGCTTTGTTGCTGATACTTCATACTCCATTGTGATTTTCTGTTGATGGATATTTAGGTGGCTTCTGCTTTGGATTTCAGCCTTCCTTTGATGTGTCTCTAACCAGGGTACTCCTTAGTGTCACACAAACATATGTGCATACATGTAACATTATTCTATGCAGTAGTCCAGAGGCCACATAACATTTGCCCTGGGCTCAGGTCTGGTTTCCAATATACTTTTTTATATCAATATCAATACTTGAGACTATCCAACCAAAAAGACTTGTTTTGCATTACAACTTTCAGGTGGACATTAAATATATGTCTTTGGGAGGAAATTTAAAACACATAAGAAGCCAGTTTGCATCGTGTATACAGAATTTGTATCTATCAAACTTAAACATGGAAGCAATGGAAACATTTGCTTGGAACTATCTTGATGAATACATTATCTTTAACTCACATTATTTTTTAGACAAGGCATTGTTTACAAAGGGAAATGAAATGTTTTTGGTATTAGGATGACTGGATATAATAGGCAGCTTTTGTTTTGTTTATGTACCATGAGTGTGCTCGAAAATTTGAAAATGATGTATATTTGTGCACAAACACACACAGGTATGTAACAATAATAATCAACAAAATAGATGCTATTAATTTGAGAGTTGGGGGGACATGGGATGGACTCAAAGTAGGTTAGGTGGGAGAGGTTGAAGAGGTGAAAGAGAGGGGAAAAGTGATGTCCTTATATTTCAATTTAAAAACATATTAAAAAGATGAAACATAGCACATTTGTCTTCTTATTTATATATGTTTAATATATAGTAAAATATAACAACATATTGCTATATTATGTTAATATAACATTTAATAGACCAATGCATTCTATCTCACATATTGTATATTGATATAGTTAATATATCGTACACTATACAATTTCAAATATTAAAACCGATTTTACTAGACTGATAATTAACTGTTTCTGGCCCACTTGAACTTCTAACAGGTCCTCGGGTACCTTAGCTAGCATCACACAGGCAAGTGTGACAAATCACCATGTACACCGAGAGAGGAGGAACTAACTTTTTCCGGGCTAGAGTAAGGCAAGCAACAAAGTTAGCAAGAGTATGTTTCTCTACAATTACAGTTTCTTGTAACGTTTTTAAACATTGTGAGCATACATTTGGAGCACGATTGTGTTTGCTTTGAGTAAGAACCTTGTTTACATGAGTCACCGATGAGCTACTAATGCAGTAATTAATTTCCTATGCAACTATAGTTGGGAAAATGGGTTGGAACTGTAAAAATGCCTTGTAAAGAATGATTTAATTTGAGTTTTATCCCCTTTTAAACTCAAATTTATGGAAACCGCTTATATGCTGTTGCCTCATGCATAGTGTGTGTGTGTGTGGGGGGGGTTATTTAATGAGGTAGGGCCTTGGCATAGGGGGAACAGATTCCTCCCCATCAGGAGGGGAAGGTATAAAGACCATTCTCATTGGTCTTTCTGAATTTTTAAAAAATATATATTTTATTAATTTATTCATATTATATCTGAATTGTTCTCCCATCCCTTGTATCCTCTCATTCCTCCCTCCCATTTCCCCCTTACTGCCCTCCCCTTTGACAGTGACTGAGGGGGACCTCTTCCCCCTGTATATGCTCATAGGGTATCAAGTCTCTTCTTGGTAGCCTGCTATCCTTCCCTCTAAGTGCTGCCAGGCCTCCCCATCCAGGGGACATGGTCAAATATGGGGCACCAGAGTTTGTGTGAAAGCCAGTCCCCACTCTCCACTCAACTGTGGAGAATGTCCTGTCCATTGGCTAGGTCTGGGTAGGGGTTTGAAGTTTACTAAATGTATTGTCTTTAGTTGGTGCCATAGTTTGAGCAGACCCCATGGGCCCAGATCCACCCATCATAATGTTCTACTTGTAGGTTTCTAGGACCCTCTGGGTCCTTCTATTTCCCCATTCTCCCTTGCTTCTCTCACCTAGAGTCCCAATAGGAAGTCTTCCCCTTTGTCCCACTTTCCTGGTAAGTGAAGACTTTCATGGGACATGCCCCTTGGGCTAGTGTCCAGTTATAAGTGAGTATGATTAAAAAAACAAAACAAAACAAACAAAAAACAGCCCTTTTAGAATCACCTGCCCTAGCTCCCCCATTAGAGAAAGTAGACATGTGGTCAGAAGAGCAGTGATGCACAGCAATCTTGTCCTACCTGGGCCCTGATGGAATGACCAGTGTTTGTGGTAAACAAGCAAACAAGCAAACAACTGGGTACCACAATCCCGATGACTTGCACTTTCCTAGCAGAGTCCTGTGCTCTCTCTGTCACTGCTCATGATCTTGTATAGATCTCTGGGCTGAGCCAAGTCTGGGAATAGAGCTGGCCACTGCTCCTTTGTCACCCCAGGAAATGCAAGCAGAGTTGTGCTATTGGAAAGCTCTTTATAGGAGTAAAGCATTGTGATTTTTATTGCAGGTGAGTGCGGAAGTAGATCTTTCCCCCACAGCCTGAATTGTGCTGGTCCTGGCCTACTCTGGGCAGATGCTTTATCCAGTTTCATTTGTGTGCATTCCATTTACTTGCTTTGGAGTGGAAACTCTTTTTGAGCAAACATTGTGGTTTTGACAAAATGGATTATGCAGAATTATTATCTAGGCACAATGGAAAAGCTTTATGTATTAAAAAAAAAAACCTTACTTGATGAGCTACACACGGCTTCTGTTTTATAACATTTTCTTTTTCTTAACAAGTAACAGGGCCATAAGAGAAAAATTTTATGGCTTTGCCCCTATGAAGTGTAAAGGGCTGTAGTTAGGCATGAAGTCAGAGGACCTGTTCTGTTTGGTGTCACAAAACTAGGCCTGAGGTGCTGGGTGAAGGACTTTGTAGAGTATGCCCTGGGCTTTCTCCCTAGAATTTCCCTATAATCCATGCAATTCCATTTGAATTGGAGTTGGAATTGCCCAGAGTTGCTTAGGGTATACACACAGGGAAGGGACAAGGAACCCAATGGTTGGCCCCCAGATGTGACTGCAGTTGCTCTGTGTTTACCTTGCCACCTTCTTATACCATCAGGACCAGATGACTCTTAGGGACTTCTTCCTAGTGCAGTAGGATGGATGACATGGCTTACTCCCTGTAAAGGGCAGTTGACATTGGAGGTCATGGAGCCATCTGAGCACATCTGAAGGGCTGATGGGAACCCTCAGCAAGATGATACAGTTAGCATGGAGACTAGCAAAGGTTAGCCTTTCGGACTGTGCATGTGTGTACCCTATAAAGCAAGGTATAGCTCATGCCTCCAGTGTCCCAGCCAAGGATTAACACCTTCTTTCTGAAGCTGCAGGGCCCAGAGCTCTTTGAGGAGCTCCAGGAAAATGACCACCCCCAAGTTCCCAGGTTCCCATTCTTGTTATATTTGTCCTTCCCTAGCCTGGTCCCTCATCTCACAAGCCAGCTCATTTTTTGAAATGCGTGGTGCCATTCTTAGCAGGGATGATGTGGTGACTGGCTTAAGAATAAAGTAGTTAAAAACAAGACACTAGCGAGGAGAAGGATTGTAGCAATAAGCTTTAGCTGGCCTGCATTCAGTTTCTTTAGTGTACACATACCATAAGAGAGAGAGGATGAAAAGAAAAACAGCAGATGTTTATCATACTTCCTGTTCTGAGGGAGATTCACACATCCTCACTTGTTAGCTTCTGTGGGTCTGTAGATTGAAGTCTGGTTATCCTGTATTACATATGGCTAATATCCACTTATAAGTGAGTACATCCCATGTACGCCTTTCTGGGACAGGGTTACCTCCTCACTCAGATATTTCTAGTTCCATCCATTTGCCTGCAAATTTCATAATTTCCTTGTTTTAATAGCTGAGTCGTTTTCCATTATATAAGTACACCACATTTTCTTTATCCATCCTTCAGTTGAGGGACATCTAGGTTATTTCCAGTTTCTGGCTATTATGAATAAAGCTGCTATGAACATAGTTGAACAAGTGTCCTTGTGGTATGGTGGAGCATCTTTTGGGTATATGCCCAGGAGTGGTATAGCTGGGTCTTGATGTAGAACTGTTCCCAATTTTCTGAGAAACCACTAGATTGATTTCCAAAGTGGTTGTACAAGTTTGTACTCTCACCAGCAATGGAGGGGTGTTCTTCTTGCTCCACTTCCTTACCCTCGTGTGCTATCATTTGAGTTTTTGATCTTAGCCATTCTGATGGATGTAAGAAGGAATCTCAGAATCATTTTGATTTTCATTTCCCTGATGACTAATAAAGTAGATGGAGGGAGGGAAGTGGGTGTGTGTGTGTGTGTGTGTGTGTGAGAGAGAGAGAGAGAGAGAGAGAGAGAGAGAGAGAGAGAGAGAGAGAGAGAGAGAGAGAAGGAGGAGGAGAATGGAGGGAAGGTGGGGCATCAGGTGTGGGGGGAAAGGGGGAAGGCTGAGAAAGATAATTGAAATTGGTGGGTGGGGGACATTTGTGGGACAGAGAAGGCTCCTGAGAGTCTATGCTGTGACCCTAGCTGAGACTCCTAACAGCTGGGGGTGAGGGATGCTGAAGTGGCCACGCCCTGTAGCCAGGGACTTCCAGTGGAGAGAGGGGGCACACGGTGCGTAAAGCCTTGGACCCAGCCAATCAGTGACTGGTCCAACTTGAGTCGTAAGCCATGACAGAGAGCCTACCACTGACACTACTAATAATATTCTGCTGTTCTTGTAGACAGTAGGCTAGCATAACAATCATCTGAGTGGCTTCATACAGCAGCTGATGAAAACAGATGCAAAGGCCTGCAGCCAAACATTTGGTAGAACTCCAGAAAACTTATGGAAGAGGGAGAGGAAGGATTGAAAGAGCCAGAGAGGTCAAAGACACCACAAGAAAACCTACAGAATCAACTAACTTGGACCCAAAAGGGCTCACAGAGACTGAACTACCAACCAGAGAGCATCAGTGGGAGGGCTCTAGGCCCGCACACATATATAACAGATGCAAAGCTTGGTTCTCATGTGGGACCTCTAACAGCAGGAACAGGTGCTGCCTCTGCCTCTGTTGCCTGAGTTTGGATCCCTTTTCCCTACTGGACTGCTTTTGTCTATCCTCAATAGAAGATGTGCCCAGCCCTACTTGATATGCCAAGGTAGGTTGATACCCATTGGAGATCTCCCCTCCTCTGGGAAGAAAGGGAGGGGGCACAGGGGGAAGGAGGTGAGGTGAGAGGGAGGGACTGGGAGAAGAGGGAGGGAAACTTCCTATGGGGATATGAAGTAAATAAATAAGTTTAAAAAATGAAAAGAGCAGCTCTCCCTCTCCCTCTGCCTCTCTGTCTCTCTAGCTCTGTCTGTCTCTGTCTCTGTCTCTCCCTCCTTCCCTCTGTCTGTCTCTGTCTCTGTCTCTGTATGTAGGTCAGTCTGTCTGTCTCTCTGTCTGTCTGTCTCTTTCTTTCTGGGATGTGGTATGAGAAGGGTTGGGAACCTTTACCAAGTTTAAAGGAGCAATGCTACCTGATTCTGGGTGATACCATAGCAACCTGGCCCCAGATTCATAACAGGCAGAGGGAGTTGACAGTGGCAATTTTGAGGAAGTTGATTTGGAGGTTACCGTTATTTATCTTTCTTCCTTTGTCAGGATCAGCTACTTCTGTGCCCTGTGCTGTTAAGTCCCAGGAGGTCCACAGGGAGCGAATTACTAACCCATTACCTTCTGCCACTGAGGCTCTTTCAGCAGCCTTGTTTTTTTTTTTTTATACAGAAAACAGAGACTCTAGAAGTCATATAAGTGGAATAATCTTTAATGTTTCATCAAAAACTGTCTGATATGGGTATTTGTTAATATTTAGCCCTGAGTAAAAGGCCACAGGAGACTCAAGCCTGGGCAAATTTGGTTCAATATCTGCAAAGGAATTTAAATATGCTTACTAGTGAGGAAATTATCTATGAAGGAAAAAAAAAGTAGAACTTGAGTCAAATTGACCTTGGGACAAAGACAGGCTGGAAACCATTTGACAGTCAATAATACAGGCAAGCCACGTGTACACGTGCCTTTGTGTGTGTTTGTGTGTAAGCTACGCCAGGTGGAGGGTGGGAAGTGACTTATTCTGCCGTCTCCCTGGTTGTCTTGGGCTGAAAGGAGGATGTGATATTTTGTTATATGGGTGGATGTTAAAAATTATCACTCTAAATATTTCTGGCAATCTGGTTTAAATAAACTAATAACAGATGAATATGAAAATGATACAGTGAGAGATTAACAGTTGCACAGTGGATATCCTGCTGAGCAGCATTTATGAATAATGCATCATTATCTATTATCTTTAAATCTATCAGGATTAACAGCTTTGCAGATTATGTAGCATCTAAGATTTAAGGGATAAAAATCAATGCGCATGCCTCATGATTATCAGTGATCATCAATTCATTAAAAACAAACAGCTAGCCAAATTTGGTTAAGTACTCAAGGGATGACCTTACTCTCTAATTGTGTTGGTTCATTTCCCAACCCAGAGCTTCCATGCTGGCAATGTAGATGTCTTCATAATCCACGTCAGTTGTTGAAAAAGAAAAAAAAAAAAAAAAAAAAAAAAAAAAAAAAAGAGGGGGGTGGGGAGGAAGAAATGGATTCCAGATTCAAGCAGGGACCAGTCTTTTTCTACTCTGGTGCCAAACTGAAGGGACAAGGGCTGGCTCTTGCCCTTGGCACTGTCTTCTGGCACTGTGAGCAGCTGATTGTCTTCCTTTGACAGAAAGTTGAGCTAGGCTGGTGGTGTGAGGCTTGGAAGGCGTGACAGGGATTCCTGGTGCCTAAATTCCTGCACCCACTCCTGCAGTGGCCTGGAGGAGGTGGCAAACTGCACAAGTCGCTTTAGAATTGGCTCCATTCTTCTTTGTGGGACACGGATGCTGGGTAGAAGGCGGAAGGGAGGGGATAGGGGGGCGATCAACAGAGTCTGTTCTCCCCACATCTTACAGTGCCTTCTCTGAGGAACGCAGAATCCTCATTTCTGATAACGTTATGCTCTCCCTGCCTTGTTAAGCCCTTCTTCTTGTCATCCTCTCTGGCCTTCTGTTGCCCTTCTTTTCTTGTGATGGTGAGCACTGGGCAAAGATACTGAATAGTCCATTTGTAGCCAAACTGCATAGAGCTCACAGGCATGCTGGTGTTCTCCGAGGAGCCTGCGGAAACAGCTTCTCCGTGCCCTTGAGCAAGAAAGAAAGAGTTGAACAAGTCATGTGTTTTCCACACCATGTACTGTCACAACAGCTAATTCCAGGTTGCCGACTGTTGTCCTGATATTGGACTCTGGGGTTAAGGGTCACACTCCTCTCCTTAGTCACCTTCTGCCACCCTGCCTGCTCATGTCACAGCTTTTTGTTTAGCCCCATAGCTGCTTTCACAGGGGTTAGAGCTGGTGTCTGAGAAATGTGTTTTGCATCGATTAAAATTTCTTAAAGGACATGGTACAATTGACTGACAGGCTATTTTTAAATTATTTACAAGCTCGACATTTCACTCAGAGAAAATTGTCAACTAAATCTCGTTATCATTTTATCAGCCGGACCCATCTCCCCTTGAGCCTCCCAACCACAAGAAAGATTATCTTCCCAGTTCGCTGTTTTAAACAATCCAGGAGGCACGCTCGCAGCACACACCCTAGTACTGAATGGTGATAGAAGGCATTGATGAGCTTTGGGGCATTTGTTTCTAGAATTTCCTCAGACACAAATTTTCAATTGTACGAAGGAGGAAAGCCACAGTAAGGCTTTTTCAAGATCTGTCTTCTATCACAATCACTCTGCTATGAAAAAGGAGGCATTGTTTTTGTTTCTGTCTTTTCCGTTTCCTTTTGTTGATATCAGTTGACCCTGGTCTCCTTTGGTACCTTGGCCACAGCAATACCACCATTAGATACAGTAGTGGCTGGAGACGTAGTTAGATGTCACACCTTAGGGAGACGAGTTGGTGTATTTAAGTGGCACCTGCCGGCGGAGACCACAATACAGCCAAACACCTCGCCCAAATGGCAGCAGTGCCGAGGCCGAGAAACCCCATCCTACAGATAGACACTGTACTAATGAGATCTCTCTTTCCTGTCAGAGGAATACACAAGAGACACAGAGTTGACTTTTCCAGAACTGTCTTTTTTTTTTTTTTCCAACGATTTAACACTTTTTCAAAATCAAAGTAGCTTTACCATTTCTTAATTTTTTTTTTTTTTTTTTTTTCTTCCCCAAGACAGAGTTTCTCTGTGTAGTCTTGGCTGGACTCGCTTTGTAGACCAGGCTGGCCTCGAACTCACAGTGATCCGCCTACCACTGCCTCCCTGAGTGCTGGGATTAAAGGTGTGTGCCACCACGCCTAGCTTGCTATTTATTTTATTATGCAAACAATACATGTATATTATATAATGATTCAAGTAAAATAGTTGTAAGAAAAAGGGAAACATATCCATATCCTACAGATAAACATTTTGCATGTATTTCCAAGACACTTTTCTATACATGTATACAGAGGTGTACATATTTCCAAAGCCAACTATAGAAATATTACATTTAAAATACTACAGTCTTATAAGCTGCCCTATTTATAATAATATTTTATTGACGTGTTGGAGAGCTGTAGATCAAACGCCACCCTGTAATTTCTGATGTTATTTTGCTTTGCGGGTGATCTCAGTGTGTTTGGCCAATCTCTTCATGACTGCTCACATTGTACCAGGTATTGTAATGTAACATGCGAGCTCTCAGTGAATGCTCATTCATTCCCGTTCATTCTCAATTATTTCCTAAGTTACTGGAGTGGAATCGCTGGGGCAAAAGAAATATGACACGTGTTGTCAAGCGACTGCCTGAAGCTTTGCCCAATTACTAACGGGAACCAAGTAATTAGAACCCTCAGTGTCACCCGAGTTTCAGACGAGAGATGTAACTTAGAAGGCAAAATATCTTGTTAGGCATGATTTTTTCCCCTCTTATGTCCCAATATGAGAACAAATTTATCCATATCTCTTACACTCATTAAATTTGATTCATGGAAAAAAAAACCCCAACTTAGTAAAGAGTGGGAAGAGTGCTGCTGTGTGCCTCACGACTGCTGTAGTTTAATTGTGACTTGTCCCCTGGAGGCTCATGGGAGAGTTGTAGATCCTTTAGGAGTAGGGCCTTGCTGGAGGAATTGGATCACTGGAGGTGGGTGTGAGATCCTGTACCCCATGCGGCTTCCTGTTCGCTGGGTTTCCTGATTGCCAATGTTTTGTGACCCGCTGACTAGGTGCTCCTGTCACCCTGCCTTTCCACCATGGTGAGTCATAGCCCCTCCAAGGGGAAGCCAGAGTAAACCCTTCCTTAAATGCATTATTTTTTGTCTGGTATTTTATTGCAGCAACAACAAAAGTAACTAGTGGACTATATACTAGGAACTTCGCTGCATTTGGTTGTCTTTGTATTTGTAGAGGGGAAAATCAGAATTGGACTTGTAGATAGTCTCACTGCAGATCACATAATACATGCTCAAGAAGACCATGAACACAGTTCTTGCCTTGTATTAGTTCCCTGGTCTTCTCTCTCTCTGTCTCTCCCTCTCTCCCTCTCTTCCTCCCTCTCTTCCTCCCTCCCTCCTTTCCATCCTCTCTCTCCTCTCTCATATGTACTCATATACAATGTAATCTATGTTTAAATTCTGCCCTGAGATTTTAAGCCTGTAAAATAGTCAGCTGGGTTCAGAAAATTATACTTACCAAAACAGAAAATTAGCTTAATATGAAAAATATCTGAATAGCCAAGATTGAAAGTGCAGGAAAAAGAGAGAGAGAGAGAGAGAGAGAGAGAGAGAGAGAGAGAGAGAGAGAGAAAGAGAGAGAATATGCAGAGAAGTCTGATCTCCTTGTATAGGAATACTACAAAGCTTAAACAAATAGTTAAACTTTATAATGACAAATTTATCATTTGAAAGGACTCCACGACATTTACCCATTATCATTATATAAAATATGCTGATTACTTGATTCTGCAACACATACAGTTCCTTTATGAAATCTGAGATGCACAAATATTAGTGTTCTCTTGTCTGAACATTTTTCTTATGTCCTTTTATTCTCTTTTATGAAAACCCTTAAAATGTTTACTTGACTGGATGAGGTACTGTATAATTATGTGATGATTTCCAACTGGAGCAGGCAAAGGAAACAGAGACAGTTGCAGAGTGAGATTAGCTAGAGAACAGGAGAGCCATTTGTGGGATGTGTCTGGCCTTTGTGGTCTGAGATGCTTCTCTAGTGCATGACCCAGCGATGCACTTTTTGGTAATCCTCTCCTAAAAGACTCAGGGATATCCCAGTGGACCCACTGTTGGGCTCTTTGGGATAGAGAATAATTAGCAATAGAATGAACAGCGCCATCACTAGGATGTAAACAACTGAGCAGTGATGTGTGCATCCTATGGAATAACAGGGAACAAGTTAAGATAACCCTTGTGGATATGAATCTTCTTAAGTGTTGTGTGTTGGGGTGTCTTTTGTGGCCCCGCTTTCACTCTCTTAAGGATATCATTTGATGAAAGAAATTCTTAATTTTGGAGTTGAGTAATGTGCTGCTTAATGACACGGTTACGTTTTGAGAAGTACATGGGTTTTGCTGTGTGAACATTATACAGGGTGCTTTTCTACCAGCTGGGATAATGTAGCCTATTGCATGCCTATGCCTTATCATATGGCTCTTTAATCAAATGCTATTATGTGCCACATGATTGAACTTCATTTTATCACTTGTTATATTTTATACATAATGCTTTTTTTGTCCTGTTTATAAAATATTTCTATTCCCATGGTCATTAAAATACGATTCCTTGTTTTCCTCAAAAACATTTTACATTGAAATCTTCAGTCTATGCAGTACCTGGAATTTATTTTTGAATATGGTGTAAGGTGAGACTAAATGTAGGGTTTTTAAAAATAAGAATATGTCCTTTGACCCAAAATGATGAACATAAATCAAGCATAAGCATGTAACTGTGGGAGTTATCTTTTTTTTTTTTAATTAATCTGTTTCTTTATCCCATTGGACTGAAACCTTAAGATATGTAAAAGACCTGATTATGTCTCCAGAAAATAAGATAAAAAGTGACAACAATATTAGTGTCCAGAAATGCGCGCGTGCATGCACGCACGCACACACACAAACACTCACACACATGATTTTGCTGTTGGTGACTGGTTGAATTCATGAAAATTCTTTTAGCTGCCACTTATGATTTTGACCCTTAATGTATATGCGTTCCAATAAATTATTGACTGAAGAGAAGGATAGTTATGTATTGGTTGAAACTTACTAGATCATATGTACAACATAAAATCACTTAGAGAGCACCCTCAAATTAATACCACATATTTTTGAACACGTGTATAATCGCATGGATTATCTCTAACTCATCTATGGAAAGGGTATTGGGTATTGGCCCATTACTTGTTGAAACTGGAGGCACTGGATTTGACTCTGCTGTTGCAGGCTTCAGATTACTAATCAAGCTGGAAATAAGATCATTGGGTCTAACTAAATTTCCTAAGTGAAGGGCCTGCCTTAGCAGTGGCCCAGAGCTATGTTTTTATGGATCTAAAAGGGAGCAGGTGACCAAGAGTGAAAGGGTTTCTGAGCCAGTTGGCCATTAATCCTAAACGTTATACAGATTGCTCTAACACTAGCTGTAAAATTTTAACAATAATCTACATGCTGTGGAGCATTCAGAAGACCCTTGAGTGAGCCAACCACATTCTTTAAACATGGGTGCCCTTCCCCAAACAGTCAGAGGCAACTCAGTCATGTTAATTTTCAGCTACTTTGAAGCAAGTACTGGGCCAGCACATGCGTTTGAGAACTGCCTAGTTCAGTTCTTTCCACTGCTGATCAGATACAGGATAAAGCACAAAAGCCAGAGCACGCATTTGTTCAGAGCATCTGTCTCTAGTTTCAGAAAGACAGAGGAAGCATAAACTAGGAGAGTTTTGTTTTGAGGCAATATTGGCCGGGCTGGCTTTCAACTTATGTTTCTCTGGTCTTAGCTTCCCAGGGTGCAGGGATTATGGAAATATATCATCACACGCAGCTATGCCTTTTTAAAATAAAAGTTTGGATAAAGACAAAGCTGGGGTTTCTATTGACATCTCTTGTGAAATTTGCCCCTGGGCAGCCTAGGCTGGGCTAATGTGGATCTCCCACAGTTAGATGGCCTCAAGAATTAACTTTGGGCCAGTTTGGGGCCTGAATCCAAGGACATCTGGCAGTAGAGAAGTAATACCCAGGAACCTTAGAAGTCCTTTGATCTTGGGGTGAAAGGAGGTCAAGGGGATGTTAGCACACCTGCTATTTCATTTGCTTAGCTTTGGGAAGAGATCATGAATAATTAAAAATAAATCTATATGTGTGTGTGAGAGCAAGGATTGGTTCCCTAACCTTGGCTGCTGAGGGCCCTTGTTTTAAATGTTTACACTACATCTGAAAAAAAAAAAAAAAAAAAAAGACTACCTGTAGAATCTTGTGGAATTAGAGATCAATAGAAAATGGAAAGAGCTTAGACCCCAAGGGTTCCTAAGTCACCTGAAAAACTCTTATAAGGCCAAACTGAGTCAGCAGCATGTGGCCCCAATACTCATATTTTGAAAATGCCCCTGACGGACAATGATGCAGATGTGGGCTGAGAACCACTGATCTATCTGGTCCATTGATTTTCATTTCTTTCAGGGCCTGTGGCCTGCCACAGATGCCTCAGTACAGCCACTTTATTCTTCTTTGAGGCTTCACTGATTTCCCCTTCTAAGGCTAAATGTTGAGGACCACAGTGCAGTCTAGTGACCTTTCCAGACAATGCCCTTCATCTGCCTGGGTGTATTGGACAGGCCTGTCATCTGGTAGTCAACCCATGAAGAAGACCAAAGTACAAAATAGCTGTCCTTGTTTCCCTCTGCAGAGCAGATGCTGAGATTGGGCTGCTAGAGCAAGGCCCTTAGGAGATCAACATCTGAGGAAAGAAGGAAAGGACAGCAGAGTGGGTGGGAGAAGACCTAACCTATGATGCTAGCTCATTAAGGCTTGGCCACCCTGTCTGGAAGAGATGGGGGGGGGGGTGCGGAATATTGCCTACCAACACTGTCCTGCAATGGACATCTCCGCTCAGAGGAGGTGGGCTACCTTGTGAATGCTGCGACTTCATGTGGGGATTAGTTGATGGCTGGAGAAGACATTAACATTCATTTTTATTAACAGTCACCGTGGTGTGTCCTTCTTTGAAGCAGAAGCTGGACATAGACTGAAGTCCACACTCCATGGATATAGGACTTTGGGGGGAGGGGCATAGGGAGACCCATAACTTAAGGGTTTGAGGGGGTAGCACATCTGTCCTAAGCCACACCCATGTAATGACACTGAAAGGTGATTTGAGAGACCACAGGTTTCTTGTTTTAGTCCATTTTCCATATTTTATAAACAGGACACTAGAGGCTAGGTAAAATATAAAGAAAAGGCTTATTTGGTTTAGAAGTTCTGGTACTTGGAAAGTCTGGACGGCATGACACTGCCATTTGGTCATGTCTTGGCTGCAAGCCAACATGCCCAGGAAGTAGGGAGGGATATTTATGTAAGGAGAGAGGTAACCTGGTAAAAAAAGGATACAAGGGAGGAAGGAGGAAGAAAGGTTGCTCTTTATACTTACCTAGTGTTGCAGGAACAAATGCACTCCAGTGGTCCTATGCTACAAGATCGGCATTAATCCCTTCAAAGGGCCGCCAGGACCCAGTCACCTCCCACTAAGCAGTATCTTAAAGGCTCAGTCATCTTTTTACATTGCTATATTATGAACCAAGCTTCCAAGACATGAACAAACCACATTCAAACTACAGCACAGGGCATCTCAGGCAGTTGACTTCCCTACTGGGAATCAAAAAGGTATTTCAGGCTGGGGTGGAACTAGATGACCTTCGAAAGGACCCTCTTATGTCCTGACCTCTAAAGCAGTGGACTGACATTAGAATAATCAAGTTGAGTAGGCATTTGTGGGACACTTGTGTATCACTTTCTGGGCCAAGGATTTTTGTGTACAGCATTGTGATGATTAATGTCAGTTCTTTATTTGATGTCAGGAATCACCTTGGGGATGAGCCTCTGGGCATGCCTGGAAGGGACCATCTTGGTTAGGCATGGCCTCAAGCTCGCCTGTGGGAGATTGTCCTGAATGGGTCAACAACGGTCAACTGTAGAGGACGGCATTCATTGTTCTCTGCCTCCCGACCGTGGCCACATCGTACCAGAGTCCCCAAGCTCTTACTGCCAGGACTTCTCTGCCATGAGCAGTTGTACTCTGGAACTGTGAGACAAAACACATCCTTTCTCCTTTAAGTTGCTTTTGTCACAATATTTTATCACAGCAGTAGCAGCAACGAAAACCTATTGTATTGCACTCATTTCAATCAACTGGTCATAAACATTACCCCTTGAATGGTTTTTTTTTTTTTCTAATTTTAAATACATCTCCTTGTTCATTAGAAGCAATGTAGAGGGTACCTTTTTCTGGCCTGAAAACAGTGTGATTTGTAGAATTTTGCTTAGCTGTGCTCTTGACGTTAAGACATAGCTCCCACTCTTTTTCTGCTTAGACCCAGAGCTAGGCATATATTATATACATGTTACTATATTATATTAAAACAATTATATATTATTATATCTATCATATGATAATACATTATATAATATAGCATTAATTTATATACCATAATATTAATAAATATAATTATATTAATATAATATATATTCATTTTATCAGTTTTATATCTTTAGAGAACCCTAATACACAGTCTGATGTAGCAGTATGTTCTGGTGCTTTGTAGTTGATTGTTAGTTATTTTGCCCCTTGAGGTCTGCTTACTGTCTCTTATGAGCAAGTTATCACATTTCCGAAGTAATGCTGTGTAACTTTGCCTCCAAGATTATCCCTGATTGGCTAAATAAAGGGCCTACACACCTGGGCAGGGCAGAAGCAAGAGGTGGAGCTAAGGGCTTTGGGGACCTAAGGATGATGGGAAGGAGAGACAGGGAGAGCAGAAAGAGGAAGCAGAGTCGCCCAGGGGGTGGGGGTGGGGGGTGGGGTAGGGGTCGAGGTACGGGGTGGGGAGTGAGGGGGTGAGGGAGGTGGCGGGATGGGGGGATGGGGAGGGTGGATAAGTAGAGAACCATGTGGGCTGGGAGCAGGAACTCTGAGGATTTGCATGGAGAGAAGCAGCCCAGATGGAAAGCATAACTAAGTATTTATGGAATTATAGATGGGAAACAGTGCAGATAAAGATTATTAGAGCAATTGGCATGGGATGGGGGCTGGGAGATAAAGGTAGTTTAGGGGATTAGTATCTGCCCCGCCACAGGTAAAATAAGGCTTATCTAAAATCTCTCAAGTGACTGTGTCTTTTACTGTTTGATAGCAGATAAATAATACTGCTATAATAATTATAGGCTTTTAATAACAAACATTATTAACTATATTTATATTTACTATAACAGACTGAGACCCAACTTCAAGATGTATACAATGGACTAGTTCATATTTAATTCTGATCATTGTCGTGTAAATATTTCATAAGATGTTTTTTAGTGCTCACTGGCCTTCCCTCAGACAGAATCTCACAAAGCCTGGGCTGGCCTTGAATTTTCTAAATAGCGGAGGCTGGCCTTGAACCCCTGATCTTCCTGCCTCCACCTCTCAAGTGTTGGAATTACAGGTGTACACTACCCTATCCAGCTTAAGATGTAATTTCTAACCAAAAGGTTTGTCTGCTCAAACTAAATGTATTGTCTGTCTCTGAAGTGTTCAAGGTTTCCCATTAATTTGTTCACTGAAGCTTGTAAGTTCTGGCTTTAGTAATAGTTTCCAGCTAGATGTATGCTAATGAACATGGAATCTATTAATTCCTGTCACCACACTGACAAGACTTGGGGTTTGAATAAGTCATCTTGTCTCCACATCCTCATTACAGCACCTCCAGCTAATGGCCTTACCCAGGGGCACAAGCCTAGGCGAGGCTGATGAAAGGTGGGTACCCAAGAGCTGATTGCTTCCGTGTTTCTAATCAGGTAGTGCAAAACAAGGGTCAGGCACAGAGCTGCGGGAGGGACCAAATGCTGAGCCACTCTGCCACAGCAGCGCGTAAATCAGGAACAGTCAAAGGAAGGGAGGGGCAATTATCCGGGTCACTGACTTTATTCACAAGTGGAAGGTTGAGCAGAAGCGGGGGAAGACAGGACCACTGTAGCTTGCCTGGGCTCCACACCCTATGCCTGCTCTCGCTAGTACATACACTAGGGATGCTGTTCAGGGCACTTTAGAGTTCTGAGTTCCAGATCCCTAGTCCCAGACATTCAAAACAACAATATCAATACCTACTCTACTTTACAACCAATCTAGCTACCTCAGTCTTCACAGGAAAAAATAAAAATAAATGAAGACCCCCCCCCCCCAAAGGGACATAGAGGTTAAACATTCTTACTCACAGATCTGTAACTTTTTCAGTGCTGACGTGGTGGTCTGAAGGTTTGAATTTCAGATCCATTTCGAATAGGGATTTTTTTTTCGCATGAGGGATGTGTTGTGTGACTTTTTCCTGAGCGTACCTGGATGTCTGTTCACCCCAGTTGAGAGGGAACTGACAGCCAAATATCACACTGAAGATCAATTTACTGGGGTTTCCTACGGGAGCAGAGAGGACACACAGCTATCTACACTGCTGTGAGTCCCCTGGGATGCTGACTGGCAGCTAGACCGCAGGAAGTCCCGTCCAAGCTACTCATTTACATTTTCCATATAGCGGTGGGAATCTTGTGAAAGAGAGAGGTTTCTGATGATCTCCCAAAGGCTTCATACCTTTCTCTGCTGGTTGATCTTGTTGGTCAGCTTGACATGATGCAGAATCCAGCTAAGAGATTTATTGCTCTGCATTTCTGTGAGGACTTTTCCAGAGAAACTTACAGGGAAAGAAGACCCCCTTTTCAAAATGGATGCTCAGATGATACAAGGAGCTCTGAGGGAGAACACTGTGGCTTGTGGCCTGAGTCTAGTGCTGTCACCACCATTCTCCACTGATGTCAGCCTCCACTTTCTCCCCAGGGTGAGCTGCTGAGGGAGACAGCTCCTTGGACTGAGTAGTAGCTACTGGGTTCCCTGCCCCTACTGCAGTGGTTCTCAACCTTACTGCTCTGTTGCCTAGAGATGCCTCTTATTAGACTACCCAGCCCCTACTGTGCAAGCAAATCTAACAATTTGATGTGCGTGTCTCTCTCCTTTCCCACTGATTCTACCCATCTGGAGAACCAGTCTGATGGACCCTCCTTCCAGGAGGGATTGTTGATAAGCTGATCTTAGACACCTAGAAAAGAAGGCCGCTATAGCGTGTTCAAGGCTGACGTCAGTGAAAACATGGCAAAGCATCTGAAAAACTGAAATCTGAAATACGTCTGGTCCCAAGCACTTTCAGATAAGGAATGTTCAACCCCAACAGAGTTGATCAGGGGCCGACATAGTTACTCTCCAGTGTCATTTCATGCCAGCATCTCTTCAAGGCCCTTAAGGTCCGTACTTTCTGCTCATATCCTACTGCTAAAATGAGTCCTTTCCCAGAGGCTGGCCTTTTAACATAGGCTGAGAGACTGCTGCTGACTAAACAAAAACACAGCAGGAGCCGCCTCTTTAGGACCTTGAGGAATCTATTTCATTCGTGATGGTTTCCATTTTGTTTGTGGAGGAATAAAAACCCCAAAGGAACCCCAAAAAAGAACCACTTCACACATCTTATAATGTCTTTAGTACCACCTTTGAGGGTTTGGTGGTTCACGCTAGAAAGACTGAAGTCAGTGGAAAATCTCGACGTGTGAGCATGGTTGTATTGGGTGCTTTAAACAACAACACTTGTACCCACGGCACTGAGCATTTCTGAGTGCCTGGTGATTCTGGTCATGAAGCAGAAAAGTGCAAGGGCAGAGTCCAATGGGTCAATTGCATCTGGAACTGTTTACCTGATGTGCTTTCTGGATACTACAAAGTGTGTTGGTCACACTCGGCGTTCTCACTTCGATGGACTAGAATAGTGTCTTTAGTTTTTTTTATAAAGAGATTTTATCATGTGTCTCACTCTGTGTGTGTGTGTGTGTGTGTGTGTTAGAACTTGGCAAGCATGTGAAGGCCAGAGGACATGTTCAGGGTTGCTACTTCCCTTCTACTTTGTTTGAGACATGATTTCTCGTTTGCCGCTCTGTACACTAGGCCAGCTGGCCTACAAGCTTCCATCTTGCTGTAATTGTGTCACCAGTATGATAGAAATGAAGGTATTCTGAAATATTCTGCATTTCTCAATTGGACTATTAGACTGCTGAAACAATGGACCCCAAAGAAATGGGAATCCCTTCCCTCCCAGGAATCTGGTGTTAGGAGAAGAAAAAAGGCTTCAGCTAGAGGGGCATTCTGTCCCCTGGGGAGCGATTTTTACATAGTTTGAGCATCTTGTCAGACCACCTTCCAGGATGAGATTGAAATCTAGACATTGATGGAGCAATGGTGGGACCACATCTTGACTGGCACTGTTTTGATGTGCACATCCTTGGTCCTCCGTTTAAACCTTGATCTTACTCAGGGATATGAAGGACTCGAGGGGCTCACAGGATCTCTTTTTCTTGCCAAGGTGGCCACATTAAACAAGTGTCCCCTTTCTGCTTGACACTACTAATTGCACTGGTTGCACTGGAACCACAGAGTCACGCTGTTGCATCCAGCTTTACATAAGCTATATAGGGTCTAGGGAGCACATTCAGGTTTCCATGTGTTCATGGCCAGTGTTTTACCCACTGGGCCATTTTAATTGCTACTTCTTTTTTTTTTAGAAGTTTAACTTTAAGTCATAAAGTAACATACAGGAGTTTGATGGCTTGCATTCTTTTTAAAAGTTAGGGGCACAATTGTGTCAAATGTGACAATAACTTACTGCTGGCTTTCATAACAGAAAAGAATCCTCTTTTTAAATTATTGTTTCTTCTTCTTTTCTCTTTGCTTCCTTGTTTGTTTGTCACCTGTGTTTACACTTTTTGCTTATTCTTACTCGTAACTTGTTACTGTATAAGTTTAATTTTTACCTAAAAGGTTTTGAAATTTTGGAACAGGCTGGATGGAAAGCTAGGAATGTTCCAGTGGCTGACCTTGGTGCTCGGGTCATCTCAGTCCAATTCTGCATGGACCGGTTTTCTGCCTTAGCTCTTACCATGGCTAAGTCAATTACCATGCGCATTCACAACTGTTTTTATCCATGTAAACCGTTTCTTCCTAAACCTGCTTTTCCACTCCATGGAGGCCTAACTGTAGGTAGAGTGAAATGGGTAGAAGTGGAGGGACGTGGAATGGTCCCTGGGTTCGGCTTGGGAAAGAGGAATACAATGATCACCCAAATCACCTTGGCAGGAGCATCAGAGGGAAGCTAATAGTTGAGTGAGCTCCCTTACCAGGAGCCACACGGCAATGCCAGCGTTGCAGCCAAAGATGCTTAGAAAAGGGAGTTTCCATCCTCAGATTTCACATGAAAACCATCATCAGAAAATCCTGTAGCAATACTCTGCAAATACATTTAAAACCAGATTTCTCGATACCTCTGCCACCAACACATGTTCCACCATACTATCCTATCTTGTTGACATTATAAAAAATATCTTTTTTTTTTTTTTTTTTTTTTTTGCCTCTGCTATGCTATGTCTATTTTTTTTTTTTTTTTTTTTTTTTTTTTTTTCGTTTTTTGAGACAGGTTTTCTCTGTGTAGCCTTGGCTGTCCTGGACTCACTTTGTAGACCAGGCTGGCCTCAAACTCAGTGATCTGCCTGCCTCTGCCTCCCGAGTGCTGGGATTAAAGGCATGTGCCACCATGCCCAGCTCGCTATGTCTATTTTTTAATGCTTAGAATTCAGTTGTCAGAGAAATTGTGTCAAAGTTCAAGTCGTGTGAGCACTCAGTCACACATGTGTCATTCATGGAAGAAGAGTGGTTGAGTGGAAAGAGTGTAAGAGCCAGATAATTGGGAGTAGAGCTATGAAGTGATATCTTCTGGACACGGTCGATGTACACATTAACTCATAGCACCCGCGGTTGCCTGTACAACACCTCCAGGAGATCAAGCCAGTCAAAATTCCTGCATGGATGAGGGCGGGGCTCCTGAGGTCCTGTCCTCACAATTGATAACTGCAGGAGGAAGGATATCACTTTTCTTTGAGGATGCGCTTGCTGGTGGGTTGACAATGCTTCAGTGGATGATGCCACACCATTCACATAGGGTCAGCACTGATGATGTCAATAATGACATGATGATGATGGTGACAAGGTAATAAAAAGAATATGAAATTAGGATGAAGACAGGTAGATGGGTCAAAGATGGGGACTTGGAAGGAGGCAGTAGAAAATAGATAAGACCGAAAAACATTGTATACATGAAAATTTCAAAGAATAAATAAAAATCTTATACCTTCAATGATTCAAGTAAAGGGCACAATTTTTGGGGGGCGGGGTTTTTTTGAGACAGGGTTTCTCTGTGTAGCCTTGGCTGTCCTGGACTAGCTTTGTAGACCAGGCTGGCCTCGAACTCACAGAGATCCACCTGCCTCTGCTTCCTGGGATTATAGGCATGGGACACTGTGCCTGGCTAAGGACACAATTCTTAACTAGACCCATAAGTCACCACACAGGCCTCTTCGTTTCCTAATCTCTCTGCCATTTTACCTCTGCTGTCCTTTTCTAGAAGCAGTGTCATTTCAGCATTCTGCACATCCCTTTTTCTGGAGCACTTTAAGTCATAAATCACCTTCCCTGGCCATACCTTTAAACTTTGCATCTCTCTCCCTCCTGACCTGTTCCTCTGTACTGCTTTTTCTGCACAGTGCTAAGCTTAGATGGGCTATGTAGTGCTTATCAGTTTGTTTCCTGATTCTTCTCAGTAGAAGCTTTCTAATTATGTCCCAGGATGGAGACCAATGTCAGAAATAGAAAGCACTTAATAAACATTTATTGGAGAAATGAATGAGTCAATGAATTAATGATTCGATTAAACAGGTCCCTGTAATGACAGAGGAACAGGACCGAGCTCAGGGAATATTTACTAAAGAATCCATATCCCAGCCTAGGAGACTGAAGCCAGACCATTGGAGTAACAGAAGCAAATAATATGTTGTCCAGATTTCTTAGGTAATCAGAGGAAAGGCACCATGCACAGGGCGTTTTTAATTTACCAGAAAACGGTCACTGCCTGGGTCAAGAGGTCCAACAAAACCAAAGGTTAGGTCTTCAGGACTTCTCTGAGCATTTGCAATGATCGTTGTCCCACCCACCCATCCATCTACCCACTTACCCACCCATCTCTCCATCTACCCACTTACCCACCCACCCATCCATCTACCCACTTACCCACCCATCTCTCCATCCACCCACTTACCCACCCACCCATCCATCCACCCACCCACTTACCCACCTATCTATGTGTCCATTTAGTCATACAATAGCTACTTGCATTTTCAAGCTCATCCTTGCACTACTTGAGCGTTCTGAGCATCATCTCATGTGTCTTGTGACTAGTAACTCACTTTTTCTAGTCCGATCTTCCTGCCATCCTTTACTGTAATACCACGAATGAAGGAACCCAGGGCAGTAAACTGTTTTGATTATGCCCTATTTTCCATTGTAGTCCAAGCAAAACACTCAGAATGGATAGATTAATATATCTATCCATTCATTTTTAAGGTTAGAATCCAAATCTTCCCACTAGTATAAGGCATTCGCAGGGCTGGTCCAGCTGCCTTTGCCTATTCAAATTGTGTTCACTAGGTGAGCTGTGTGGCTTCCCATGATGGATTGTTGTTGCTGTTGGTCCGGCCCTTGGTAAAAGGCTAACGTGGCCTAAGCTGGGGAGAGAGGCTTCAGGCCCGGTTATCCTATTCTGCTACTTTGCGAAGTTGTTTTTTTTCGTCCATCTCTTTTGTGCTTCATTGACTACTTGATCTTAAACATCTTTAACCTTTCTGTGCAGCCAGGTTGTTAAAACGTGTGTGTTGGCATTCTTCCAAACAGGTTTTAGCGCCTTAGCAGCCCGACAGTGTCAGTTTGAGCTGCCCATAGACTAGGTGACTTAGACAAAGACATTTATTTTTCTTACTGTTCTGGAGACTGGAAGTCTAAGATTGAGGTGTCAATCTAGTCAGACTGTGGTGTTGGCCTGTTTCTTGACTTAGGCATGTCTGTATTGCTATGCACTTGCTAGTCTCTCTTCTGTGTGTGGTTAGGGAAGGGATGAAAAGGAAGATGGAGGGATAACTTCCTCCTTTTAGGGCCGCTGACCTTATTGGATCAGACTACACCTTTTTAAAAAAATGAAAATCTAATTATACTGCTTCCCTCTCATTCCTTTCCTCCCTCCAACCCCTCCCACATCCTCCTCACACCCTCTCAAATTGATGTCTTCTTTTTCTTTGATAAGCACTGTTAACATAGATATGCACAAATGTCTAAATATAACCTGCTAAGTTTACTGTTGCTTGTGTGAACATATCCATATGTGTGTGTGCATATGCATACATGTATTTTAGGGCTGACTACCTTGGACTGGATGACCAATTAGGGGCTTATCCCGAGAAGAGACTGAGTTTCCTTCCTCAGTATTTATTCATTGCCTTGCTTCTTTGTCTCGGGCTGGGACGCCGTAAGATTTCCTTGTTTCTGCAGTAGCCTGAGTATTGCTATTGTCAGTATCTTCTCTTAGGCAGCCATACTATTGAGGTATCACTGGTCATTTCTGGGAGACACAACCTCACATCAGACTTCTTGGTCCTCTGGCTCTTACAGTCTTTCTGCACCCTCCCCCCCCCCCCCACTTCCATGATGTTCCTCGAGGTTAGGTATAGGAGTTGTGTTTCAGATGTAGATCCACTGGGGCTAGGCTCGCCAAGATCAGTTGATCTCTGCATTACCAGTTGTGCTTCTTCGTAATGGCATCTGTTTGGTCTAAAGAGAAGCTTTTTTGATGAAGAATAAGAGGGACACTTCCCATGTGAGTATGAGGATGCATCTAGACACTGTGCTGCTCTAGTAACGTGCTGGCAGCTAGGTTCATGGCCTCCCTGGTCCTCTACTGGACGGAGTGGACTGTGAGGTTAAACAAACCAGCTGTTGGTTTCAGCCAAGATGAGAGTACCACTTTTGCTCCTCTAGGGATATTTTGCCACATTTCCCATTGTTCATAAAGCACCACACCTGTACAGGACTACTGACTGCTTCTCTTTCTGGGCAGCTTACCTAGCACCTTCTGGAATGGTGAAAACTATGCCCCAGGGAGGAGGAATTCAGGTCGGATCCAGCGCAAGCCTTGCAGGTCCTGGGTCTGAATTGTGTGGTGCCTTCAGCAACAGGGACTAACCGTCAACTTGTGGAAGTCTACCAAGGGCAGCAGTAGCTTCTATTGTTTTGGGAGTCACTTGTACCACCGTGACAAACAACTAAACCAGAAGTTTCTCATGCCAAGTACTGTTTTTGTTTGTTTGTTTTTGTTTTTTGTTTTTGTTTTTGTTAGAAAGTCTATGGCTCTTATGAGAAACATTCTCAGCCCAAGTGATATAACTTCATTTAAGATGTATATAGATATTATATTATTTTATGTATCACATATGATATACATCGTGTGTGTGTGTGTGTGTGTGTGTGTGTGTGTGTGTGTGTGTGTGTAGAAATTTAGGTGTATATGATCCTCTCTCTCCTTCTGTGTTGACCTCCTTCCCCTCTCCCCATTTGATCCTTCCTCCCTATCTTCCCCATTCCCCACTTAATACATCTGCATCCAGGCAGTTCCTTCTCAAGACACCTCCCCCCCACACCCCCATAATGCCTTTTTGTTTTCCTGGCTTCTGGGGTAACTTCAGATCTCACCCTTTTGACTTCACGTAATCAAACTGGGCTTGAATGTATGAATGTGTGAGAATATAACTCAGTCTACACCACCAAGTTACTTCAGAACATCCCTTATATCAAAGTATCATGGTGTTAGTTTTCTTGTAATTGTCTTGATCCTAACTCCAAGCTATCCTTATGCCCTGTCTTGACATTTCCTTCCTCTTAGCATGCATTTCAAGTCGCCATTTTAAACGCCCTTCAAGGAGAGTGATTTATGGATCATCTTTCTTTCGTCCCACTTACCAAGTTTTCACTTTGTTCAAAATTGGCTTTCTTTTATTTTTGTTAAAATAAAAAGCAGGTCGATATAGATTTTTGTGTCCCCATTAAACACTCTGTATGCACTGCCCCACTTGGCTCCCATCCCCTTACCTTACACACAATTGCACAGATTCAAGCCCATACACCTGAAGACAGAGCCTTTGATGAAAAGCTTCAGACCAAAGTCTCAATAAATGGAAGCCAGTCATCCCACAGTACCTGTTTACTCCCCCAACAACTAAAGCTCCTGCTCCTTTGCAGATGAGGAAACTGAGGCTAGAGACCATAAGGAGCCATCCACAGTTGTTCAGTTTCAGAACAGCAGTGACAAGACCTGAGGGATGAATCTAGGCCCAAGGGATCTCTGGAGGCAGGCCAGCCTTTCCCTCACCAAACAGGTGGCTGCCTTTTATCTTTTCAGAGAGTCCTCTCAAAGATGTCCTCTCTTCATGTGTCTGTCTGTCTCAACAAATCTTACCTAGCAGCATTATGGGATATGTATAGGAGTGGTGACAGCAAATAGCCAGGGTTGACAGGCTTGGCAATCAAATTATGGAACCAAAGCTAAATTTGAATTTCACTTAGATGATTATTTCTTAAGAATAGTATGCCCCATGCCATAGAGGAGACTTACTCATTCTAAGCCAGTGCTTGTATTTCCTTGTCAGTTCAATTGAACCTGATGTCTTGTGTTTTATCTGGCACCCTTAGCCATATGGCTCCTCTCTTAACTATGTGTATGCCGTTAATAATGCCTGGAAGTGTCTTGTGACAGTCAGCATACATGGGAAAGAAAACGACACTGTGCTCTATCACTTTAATAGCTTTTGACAATAAAAATACCGCCACAAATATTCTACACTGAACATGTATTTTGCTTTAGCAACTCTTGACTTACCTTTGACTGCATCAGCCTAAGTCCCGGGAATTCTTATGAATTTGTGGCATTTAAGAGGAGGGCGCTAGGCACCCGCTCTGCTTCCTCATTTATACTGAACTCACGGCGAGTGAACTTGAGCATGTGCATTTCAGCTCTCCCTCTGCCCCAGCTTTTCATCGGCATCTTGGGTACAGTCATAGCACCTATCTTTACTGAATGAGAAAAATGAAATCGGCCGATCTGGTACTTGCTAAGTTGTACACATGGCAGGTGTTGACCTTGTATCTTCTTGTCACTCCTCTCCGGAGAACACACAAAATCATGCCCTGGATGGACCATTGCAAACTATGAGGATAAAGAGATGAGAAAGACATAGTTCAAAGAAACCTTCATTCTGAGTCGTTACTGACACACAGGCAGCACATGAACCATACTTCCGTTACAACCCCTAACAATGGTTAATCAACTAATTGAATTATTCATGCAACAAATTTTTACTAAATGCCTAAAATATATCAGACACCCAGTATTTTCAGAGTTTGGTGTACCTGGTAAACAATACAGTGTTTCTACTGAGGAGGCAGATGCCTAACAAATGAGCAAAGAACTGTATTTATTATGTGGAGACCAATTGAGACTAGTGTGAAAGTAAGTATGGCTTTGGTTATGTGTAGTCATTGGTGACCTTCCTGAACATTGTTCTAAAAAGTGGGAAAAGGGGGAAGTTCACAAAAGATCTTCGCTACAGAGAACTGTAAAATGACTGGCAGCTAAAAGCAAATGCAGGGTTAGACGATCTTCTTAATGGTAGCTGTCGCAGCATGTCCCCTGAAAGGAATGACTGAATGAACCACAACTGGTGTTACACAGGTCGGTTGAGAAGAGAACTTGACGGAGAGGGTGAGGGGTGGGGGGGTGGAGCTAGGGAGAGGCGGGGCTAGTTGGCTAACAGAGGGTGTGGCCTTAGCTTGCAGCCCAAACCACTCGCCAATTGAATCAGGTGGAAAAGGAGGCTGGGACCATATCGAACTTGACAATGGAAAGACACAGTTCTTGTCCTGTTCTTCATGTCTCTTGTCAATAATACTGATAATGAGAAAATGAAAACCTTGGAGATAATAATAAGGAATTATAATATCTGAATAATTGATAAGAAACGATAGCTTTCTCTTTTGTGTCAGGCCCCTACTGAACTTGGAAGACATAGCATCTGGGACGGAGACAGATTTATTTCAATTTATTCATCAACATCTCCTTACAGTCTCCAGAACAAAATGCTCGTTGTTTTTTTTTTTTTTTTTTTTTTTTCTCCACATCTTTCACCCCTCACGTTTTCTCTCTATTGAGATAAACTCTTTCCAGAAAGGGGCTGCTTATCTTGACAAGTCTGTTTCGAGTCCTTGCTCCACTGCACAGCCAGCCCTGAAAGTGACAGGAACTGACAAACTCTCTGAACTTGTCCCATTGGATTTGTCTAATGGGCCTTTCTTTTCCTGACACAGATGAAAAAGTCATCCACAGAAACAGACCATTTGCCATGAACCTTCAGAGAGGTAAAGGCAGCAACAGATGAAAACAGCGCTGGAAATAGTTCTGGGAAAGTCAGGGCACATATGCTGGGCCAAGGAGAAATGCGATGGGTGGGACTGGATTTTGCCATCCAATGTAGCTGGCTGGAGGGTGGGAAAGCTGTGCTCCTCACTCCGGATGTCTCACCCTGTAGTAGACCACAGTAAAGTTGTTAAGTGGCGACCTGGATGGGGAAGGGGTCAGGGGTGACTTTCAGTTTCCATTTCAGGCCTCAGGGTCAAGTTCTCCTCCTAAAAGGTAGAAATACCAGGGAGAAAGAGAAAGAAGGAGAGAGAGAGAGAGGAAGAGAGAGAGAGAGAGAGAGAGAGAGAGAGAGAGAGCTATTAAAAACTTTCAGCAATATAAACAGTCTATCCTCCTGGCAGAACTCATGTTGAGGAAAGCTTTCAAAACAGAAAAGTCACATCTCAAGGATGATATTTTTAGGTCCCATAATCAACACCTAACATGAACATCATATAAACTCATAATTATCCCTGAAGAGCCCTTGCATCAACCATAAAACACACAACACCCTATATTCTAATTTCTACTCACATTGAAATTTGAAGAACCACGGCATTGCATTAAAAGAGAGAAACACACACACACACACACACACACACACACACACACACACACACACGCTGAAAAACGAAAAACAAGCCTCCCCCTCCTAAAAAAAAAAAAAAAAAAAAAAAAAACAACCAGAAATGATGCTTGGGTATGGCCGCCTGGCCAGGCCATTTTTCCTTTAAGGCAGCTATAAAATCTTGAGCTTTAAATGAGCCCCGGGTGATAGTGATGCCATCTTTGCTGGGCCACAAGTTTTACTTTATTCCCCTTTAATATTAAGGCTTGACAACCTTTATAGACGGTAAAGAATGTGTTTGTCATCAGGATGGTTAAATGAAATTGCAGCCATGCATCAAATCCAGGTTAGGGCTAAAGCCTGTGTGCCAGTGAATGTTGAAGTAATATTATCCCACTTCATTTTCTTTAAGAAACACCCTTGGATGATCCTTAAATACATAGAGGCAAGGTCTAGATCTCCTCTAACATAGGGAAGTTAGCTAAAGGAAGTGCTAAATTTGCCTTATTAAAGTATTTGAAAAATTAATTCTGGGCATAATAATTCCCAGCACTCAGGAGGCAGAGGCAGGCAGATCTCTATGAGTTAGAGGGCAGCCTGGTCTACAGAGTGAGTCCAGGACATCCAAGGCTGCACAGAAAAACCTTGTCTCAAAAAACCAAAAAGTAAAATTAAAAAAAAAAAAAAAAAAAAAAAAGAAAGAAAAAGAAGAGAAAAATACTTAGGAAGTTAACAAATGCAGTTGAGAGTAAGAGGGTCTGTTGCACAAAGGTAGTTGATGCTTGGCCTTCACATGGGAAGAAGACATCTTCAGTAGACGTCCATACTGGACTCTGGCAACACATACGTTTAATGTGGTGGGGAGGGCAAACATGAAACTGTTCTGAGCAGAGATGGGCTTTGAGCAGCATGGCAGGTCCTGGCCAAGGGCGGAGAGGCCCGGCACGGGAGCCTCCATGACAGGAGTAGTACTGATTGGATCCAGAGAACAGGAAAAGGTCCCGATTTGTTTTCCTTTTCTGGCTTTCGTCTCCCCCTGCCCTCTATTATCTTCCTAAGACACTGGAAGAGCCCGTTGCCTGCAATACCCTTATTTGATAAAGAACGACCCAATGGGTCTCCTTCAAGTTTGGAGAGCTTCGCCTAAACTCACAAAGACCACTCTTCCCCTCCAGGACTCAGCGAGTCAGTACTAAACATAAACGGCCATTTTAGGTTGAAGGGGACGATTAGTTGGAAAACCTTGGAGGAGTTCCAGATGGAATAAAGATGAGGCCTAGGAAGGAGTTAACATAGAGGCCATAGCTAAGAGGTCCTGAGGGCAAGTGGAGTGTGCCCTTCTTACAACTACGCTGGAGTCCCTGATGCCTTCAGGGGCTAGCTACAGCCGCAGCTGAGCAGAGAGACTTAGTGACACACTGAATCCAATAGTGAAAACACAGCCCATATTTCTTGGGCTTTGTACTGACATAGGCTTCCTGATGTCAACCTGTGACACAGGGCAAGTGCCTCTGCGAGGGGGAGGTGTGACTTTACTGTGATATGAATCCACCCTGATTTGGTAGCGGCTTGCGCTTGTTTGTGTTTCCAGCTTGAAGTCCTAAGAACAGGCACTGCATGTCCGCCCTGCCAAGAGGAATTTATGACCAAGAGCCTTGGATACTATCCCGTCCTGTAGGAGACGGCTTACTTTAGTCAGTGCAGACACGAGCAGAGGTCTCCTGAACTTAGTTAGCCTTTTGGGGCTTTGAAAGAAAATGTATGCTCAGGCTTCTGCCAGCATTTCCTGGTTTACTGCATGGAATCTGGCTTATCTGGGTCTAGTCTGGTTCTTCTGAGCACAAAGTCTAAATGAGGCACTGAGTCCAGAGAGTTGATTTCATAGGAGGTCCCTAGGCAGCAGGAGTAAAGATGCTGGGACACCAAGGCTAGGAAGGAGGAAAAGCCAACAACACACAGATGCGTTGAGATCTCTGCTGAGTGGAATAGAAAGGGCCCAAGACATCAATCCGTTAGCTCTCAGAGTCTGAGCGTTAGGGGGAAAGGGTGTGGATTCTACATTCTGCCTGACCTTTCCCCATGGGAAGCTTTAATAGAATCAGGGAAATCCAGGGCAACAAGGCAGAGAGACTGACGGGAAAGCTGAGAAGGACACTGCCATGTGTCTGAATCCAGAAAGGGGCCCTGATGCACGACACCAAGCCCCAACTACATTCGCCAGTATATAAGATCAGGATTCATCCTTATCAGGCGGGCCACAATCTAGATTGTGACTAAACTGGCTTCTTGACCACTCCTTGGTCAATGGGAAGACCACTTGATTGCCTAAGCCCAAGGACACATGCCCAGGGACCGTTTTCTTAGTCTGTATGTTCTTTTTCTTTCCTAACCTTCACTATTAAGGTTTTCCACACACTGACAGAAGCACGCGTGCTAATCCATAAAGCTGTTCCTTCTCTGCTTTTTCCTTTGCCTTAAAAATAAAAAAACATAACATTTTATTTTTTATTTCATGTGTATGGGAGTTTTGCCTGCACGTATGTGTGTCTCTATTTAACGCAAGCATGCAGTGTCCGTAGATGCCAGAAGAGGGCGTCAGATCCCCTAGAACTGGAGTTATAGTTGTTTGTGAGCAGCTATGTGGGTGCTGGGAATTGAAGCTGGGTCCTCTGCAGGAGTAGTAAGTGCCCTTAACCTCTGAGCCATCTATTTAAGTCCTTCCATCTCTCCATCCCTAGGCACATCCCTTGAACCCTAGTTTTAATCTCCCCTCTCTCACTACTCTGTCAATGTATTTCTAAAATAGAGATTTTTCTCTCCAGTTCTTGGTTTGTGTCTATCTTCACCCACATCAAAGTCATCCTGGCTGTTCCATGCTTTCTAAAGTTTGAGACTCTCCCTCTGATAGACAATCTATCGGTTTGATATTTCTTTTGGGATTATCATCTACTTAGCCCAGTTCAATATGTCTGAGAGTGACCTTGCTTTCTACCCAGCCCCACATCCTCCTCACTCTTCCCAAGAACCTTTCTGCCCACATATTCAAGTACAGAGTTGACTGTCTCCTTTAAGGCTGTTCTTGGGTCATGCCAACATGTGCTCAATGGTGTGGTGCCATGTTTAATGTCTCAGTCTTGTTGGAAGTGGCTGTTTACCTGGCATTCATAGGCCATCTTTATAGTGTTAGGCAAAGGTAATGGAATGGCTGTGTGCCAGGTAGTTCATGAGACCAAGTCACAAGACCCCTTAATGCCTTCAAAATACAGTAAGGATCTAGAATCTGAATGGTAAGGCTGGAGAAAGAGTGTTAGTGATTGGTTTGAACGATTGCCCATAAAGAAAGTCAAGCCCAGAAAGAAGTAGTGCCTTGACCAAGCTTTTCCTCCTGGATGTACTGGACTTGGAGGACAAGGAGACAAGGATCACATAACCAGTCCACACCAGAGTGAGGCATGGTGTGGTCATGTCCCGCCTTCCTTCACAAAGCTCTTTCCACAGTAACACACGAACGGACTATTTCAGAGATTTTGTATGAGCAAATGTCAAATACCAAGCTAGAAGTAGTTCAAATAATAAAGGAAAGTTTTTTTCATGTAACTGCTAAGTTTAGAGGTGTATGCCATCTCACTTAGGACAGAAGGACAAAGTGTCTGGCAAGCCTAACCAAGACCGTGTCATGTGACCCCTGGGATCATAGATGATACACAAATAGAAGTAAGGGCTGTTGAAATGGGAGAAATAGACTGTAGCTTGTTTTGTTGTTGTCGTTGGTTTTTGTTTGTTTGTTTCTTTGTTTTGTTTTGTTTTATACTGCTTTGTGGTTTCTTCTTTTTCCTACCCTTTTCACCTCTGGTGTTTCTGTCCCTCCCCCCATCACTAGATAGAAGAGAAAGATAGAGGGAGAGTAGCAGGTAGAGAAAGGGGAAGGGGGAGAAAGAGAGAGGAGTGGGAGGGAGGGAGGGAGAGAGAGAGAAAGACAGACAGACAGAGAGAGAGAGAGAGAGATTATTGAATATCTAATTTCTTTCTTCTTTTCTTGTAGTTCTTCTTTTTCCCACCCTTTATTCTCCGGCTTTACCCCCTATCACTAGATAGGAGAGAAAGAAGGATAAAGATGGAGTGAGATAGAGATCCTTGAATCTAATTCCTTTCTTCTTATTTGCTCTTTGAGCACAACTACTAAGAAACCATAACCAAACCCCCTGAATGACCACCAACCACCAACCCTGCCTCCCAGGGCCCTAGCATTTCTGTAACCTCTGAAAAGTTCCCAGAATTCCAAACATCACACAATCGCAGAAACTATCTGCAGCTGGCAAAACCTCACCTCTGCTGCAGCATGAGTCAAATCATCATCAGCTGCTGCAAAGCAGCCCCATATCCCCACACTGGGATTAAAAGGTAAACATATTCTTGTAATATTTCTGTGTTATTTTAAAAGAAACCAAAATCCCAGAATTGTCACTACAGTATACAAAAGATGCTTATAGACCACTACAAAATCCAGAAGGAGATGGAGGTCTATGACCCAAAGTGTAAAATATCCAAGTTATAGCTGATTGTATATATTTACATATGACCACAAAGGAGAGCTGCTTTGGGGTTGATGGCACAGGGATCACTCAAAGCCAGAGAACTGTGGGGCTTTTTCTTTGCCAACTGGCCACACAGGATTAATACTCTTCCTCGGGAGTTCAGAGGTCATGGCTACGTTCTTGGGATGACCCAGGGCTTACGTCAGAAAGCCTGGTGTGTTCTCTAGGAGAGGAGAGGAGGAGAAGAGCATTAAGAGAGCTTCTAGCCAGCAAGCATAGAGAAGCTGGTCAGCATCAGGACCTGGGTCTCTGATCTCTGTTTTATACAGACTGGGAGGATCAATCTCACCTACTTTTCCCAGCCTTGGCCTCATCTTCCTTTTCCTCTGTGCATCCCTGACAATCTTAGTTCAGGAACCTAGTACCCAGGCTATAGTCACAGCCAGGACTGTTCGTTTCCTAGCCTGGCTTCTTGCCTACTCCAGGATCCTTGCTCGGGGCTCCTTCAGTGAGACCATTCTGCTTTTAAAGACCCGGTCTAAGACCCTGGTCCAAACGGAAATATTGTCTCCCACAGGACTCTTCTCACGGGGTGATCATACCCACAGCAAAGCCCAGCAGTGTGAAATGTCTGTTTTCCTCAGCTGCAACTGCCCAGCTTCCCTTCTTTCCATTGGGAATCATAATTTTGTGTGCCCAGGACCCTTCACTCTATGTGATCCTGGAAAACAGAGATTTATACCTTTATTTCCCCATATACCACTCTTTGCCCTGTGTATCACAAATAAACAGTATTAATTCACTGTTTGACTCCTAATCTTCTTTGATCAAGAATTCCTTATCAACCCTTAAAAAAAAAAAATGTCTAAAAATGAAGGCTTGAATTATGAAAAAGAAAGAAGATAAGTGGGAAATATATTTCCAGGCTCATACTTATTGCTAATTTCCCTTGTTTCCTCCCCGTGTGTGCATCAGAATAGATGTGCGCCTCCGACTTTACTTACCAGAAGGTGCTCCATGACCCTAATCTATGTGTATTCCTGGAATTCAAATGGACATATGGATTGAAATGCCAAATTTGTCGTGCCTCCTGCATGCTGGATTCAGAGGCGCATTTCAAAATAAGGCATGCGAAGCATGGGCTTAGTGCAGAAGTTTCTAAATGAGATTTTAAAAAGCATTACAAATGTCACAGGAGTGCCCTTCCTTGACTTTAACTATCCTGTTGTTATAAAGCCAAAAGTCGCCGCCACTGTGGGGGCAGGGCTGGCTGGGATGGGCAGATGCTTTGGGTCTTAGGGAGAGATCATGCTTCTGCGTGAAGGGACTCTCTGGGGGCAGTGGTAATGTGAGCCCCTGAGATGACCAGGCTGTTTGGGGAAGGACATAGAAAGTGGCTCAGGAGTGAAGATGTGACCTGGATTCTCTTGAAACCTGAGGTGGTTGAATGCTGAACCCCACCTCTATTGAAAACACAGTTATCCAAATGGGCTGCTTACATGAAGGGCCTAGAGAGGCAGCCAGCAGTAGACACTTTTGTACAAAGGGATAGGCCACCAAAATGAGGAATCTGGTGACACAGACTGGATCAAGCATGAGCAGAAGCAGAGCCCAGAGTCCTTATTCTAACTGTCCCCCCTTTGTCACCAGAGGATTGCTTACCTGGAATATGAAACTGAATGTTCCTTCTTTCTTGTTGCTTTTCTGCCTGAAACAATCTGTGTGTTTGGTAGATGATGGTGCCTATGGGTCAGCAGGCACAGGGGTAGATCCTGTATCTTCTTGTGTTTGCCAAAAGTCTGTGCACACAGAGTCTGGCATCACTGGTCCCATGCATAGAAATCATAACTGCTATGGACCGGATTGAGACCTTCCCAAATTTCTGTGTTAAGTTCATAGCCCATGGTGTGACTGCTTTTTGACATAAGGTCTGTAGAGAGGTGATTATGATCAAAACTACTACGAAAAGCATTCTATAAGAGATAGGATAACAGAGAAAAGACCATGAGACAGCAGAGGAAATTGCCCATTGAAATGCCAAAGAGCGAGACCCTCAGAAGGGCCCATGGGAGCAGCACCTGGATTTCAAACTTGCGGTTTTCAGAAAATAAATTCTCATTGTTTAAGCCACTCAGTTTCTAGCACTTCTCAAAGGCAGCCTGAGCTGATGAATGTCATTATTCAGAATAAGGCTTCTGAACTTTACTAGGGATGGAGGAGGGAGGGAGGGAGGGAGGGAGGTAGAGAGATGGGGGGCGCGGGTGGAAGGAAGGAAGGAAGAAAAGAAGGGAGGGAGGAAGGGAGGGGGCTAGTTCATCATCCAGTACAAATGTCTTTATCTGTGGATTCTGCTCTTTAGGTTTATACAACGACAAATCAAAATTTTCCAGGAAAAATATTCCAACTCAACCAAACTGGCAAAGACCTTTTCTTGTCATTGTTCCCCAGACAATACAGCACAGGCATCTATTTACCCAATGTTTACGTTACATCGGGTATCACAAACAATCTGGACAGGATGTTAATGCAGATGATGGGATGTGAGTCACTACGAATACAGTGCCTTTTTTGCATCATGGATTTAGGCCCCTTCCGAAGACTTTGGTATCTGTACGTGGGGAGGAGGATGAGCTAGAACTAACCCTCTGTAAACTGGAAATGACAGTACTTTTTGAGAGACAACTGTACTTTTCTTTAAGACCCTTGGAGCACAGCATGAAGCAACAAGAAAGGGATCTGTATTTTCCCTCCCAGAGAAAATGAGGCATGCCGTAAAGGCTTAATAACCTGTGGCCACCAGCTGCTGGCACCCCATCTCTGCAAGGCAAGGATAGATAGATCCGACGATCCGCTCATTACTGTGTACTTAACACTGGAATTCAATAAGTTATCTTTTCATGTTTCTGCTGGACCCAACCTTGCTGAGTCAATGCTATATCCCTCAGCTTTAGGTTCGCAGCTTGTGTACAACCTTGGTTCAAATTGTGAGTGTTCCAAACAGATAAAATATTTAATGTCTTTTTTATTGCCCCTCTCAGCAATGCTTAAAGTCCTGGTTGGCCTCCCGCGCGGAAGGATGGACAAGTGGCTCATTCCCTTAGCTGCTCTTACAAGCTGCTATGCAAATGGCTCTGGCAGGTGGCACAGCATAGGGGGAGGGTTTGCAGTCTGTCCCTGGAGCCTCTGCTGTGCATGTGTGTGTGTGTGTGTGTGTGTGTGTGTGTGTGTGTGTAGAGCACCATCTCCTAGCCCTGGGTCACTTAAGCCTCTCCCCCCAACCCCACCCCCCTTCTTGGGGGTTATTTCTCCCTCTTGACTCATGTCCGCTGTTTCAGTTGAGTAACTGTGCAAACGTTTAGCCAAGAGGCCATACCGGGGCTGTAGGCTTATTTATGAGTGCTCAGGAGTTTCCAGCCCAGGCCCTGAGGCAGCAGCATTCCATGCCTTGCCTCCTGGTCAAATAAGGACAAAGAGAACCACGCCTTCCATTCCTGGCAGCCAAGTGAGGACAGTCAGAATGCTGCGTGTGCGTGTAGAATCCTCCCCCTCACAGATGATTTCTTTCCCCAGCACCCCAATGACCCCAAAGTTGTAGGATTTTAAGTCAGGAGGAAGAAGCACAGACCATGGTCTAAGGACGCTCAAGGAGAGGGCCTTATCTCATCTCCTTCCTCAGCTTCCTGCAGGAAGCTCATGAGGCCTCCTCAGTGTTCCAAAGTGGAGGTGCTAGTGCCCTTGTAGATGTCTTCTTTGTCAGAAGGGAGCCACCAAAGGGGGTCTCAGAACAAGGCAGCCAGTCTAATACATGGGTACACTCGTCTGGAAGCAGAACCCAGAGGAAGCAGGACACGGCTGCTGTTCTAGAGAAACAGGCTTGGCAGAAGTCAGCCTCGCCCCGCCCCACCCCGCCCCACCCTGTTGCAGGGGGATTGAAAAACAGAGGTGGCTCAAACAGTTCGCATTAAAATCAAACTTAGGTTTGTGATCAGGTAGAAAGACGTAACACTTGATCTCAGTCTCCTCAGTCTTGTGGAGGGCAGAAAAACTCCCTCAGGTGGGAAGACAATCCAACATGGAGGTGGGAGGGTTGGGGGTTGGTGCGCAAGCAAGCAAAATAGTCCGCTGAATTCAAGACCAAAAGAAGAGCCTGAGACCTGGGAGCCCCCTTCCAACCTACTGACACTTTGTTGCTTTACTTTTGTCCTATAAGCCTGATGTGTAAGGAGATAGACCTATCGTGTGTGCCTCCCCCTTCCCCTGAGCAGGGTGTCTGGTAGACAAAGTCGGCTTGTCAGCCAGCAGCCCTTTGCCGCAGCTCAGCCTCTGGAGAATACAGTTCATGCTACCCCTCTGTGTACTCTACGGGTGGTTAGGAGAAGAGAGCAAACAAAATAGCGGGCAGGATGGTGCAGGGGTCTCTAAGTGCTTTCTTTACAAGCGTTTGAGATGAGAAGGGTAAAGGATCTGTTTCCTCGCAGACGACCCTATGCATTAGCACTAAGCCAATATTTGGAGGATCACGGTAGTGAGCATTTTAAAGGAATCCCTCTGGGCTTAGGATAGAGAATGCTTCTTCATAAGGTAAATATTTACAGCTAAATGGGAAAAAGCAGAAGGCGAAGGAAACAGGGGCATGGGGCTCCCTAGACTTGCCACGCCTTTGTATTCTTATAGGCCTTGGTCCTTTCTTTGAGAAAGTGTATCTTTCTGTTCTATCTTCTTTAGCCTTTGTTTGTGCTTGTGTCTCCTCCTTCTTTCCACCCTTTGTGTACTGCTGTCCCAAGGGTTCCAAGAGTCCTAGACCCCCAACTGGTTTGGAAAGAGCTCTTCTTCCCTGAGTTTAAGGCTGACAGGTTTCCCAAACACATATGCAGCCTGACTGAAGAGCCAGGTCCTCAGCTTGGGTAACAAGGGGTCTGGTCTGTCAGTTCTCTCTTCCCATGCTTGCCATATTCTCTCTTCTCTCTTCCTGGTGCACTCAGGCTTTATCTCAGGGCTACCCTCAGGACCCCAGGAGTCCCCAGATATCCTTGGCACAGTTGAGAGGTGACACAATGGGTCCTTAGCTGAAACAGTTGCAGGGGGGGCTAGGCTGCCAGGAGAACCACACAGTTGTGTGGCATGGGACCCGTCTGTGAAGAATGCTTTTAGGTGGTCTCGGGGGCAGGGAGGGGGCAGAGGAGGAGGACAGCACAGGGGACATCAAAAGAAGAAAGGCAGATAGATCAGGACCGGGTTTCTTTATTGTTCATTTCCAAAGGAGATGGCAGCTCCTGGGAGTGTTCAGGGTGCAGGCCTGGCATGAGTCAGCAACCAGGACAGTCTATGGCCAGTTGATGAAATTAGTGTTTGTTAGAAGCCAGGAAGGAAGAAAAGCTTTATGTAGGAATAGATGGAGAAGGAAGAAAACTGTCTTCATATCTTTTGAATTATTTATGACCTGGAACTTTACATGCTAAAGCCTAACCTGACATGATGGAGTGGGCCGGGAAGAGCTCCTTCTTCCCTTAAAGCCACAGAGCACATGTTTTGGGTCCCCCGTGGAGGGCTAGGAGAATGCTAAACAATGACAGACTCTCCTGGAGAAAGTGTGGAGCTCTCTTAATTTGTATTATGACCTTGAAAGCATAAATGCAGCCCAGAACCCTGCTGCCATCGGGCACAGGAAAGCAGATTTCCCAGTAGCCTCTGGAGCGACCGACACAAACCTGTGAATGCGCTGCGCTTTGATTTTGCCGAGTGGTAACACAGGATGACTGTCAGATCAGTGGACAAAAAGAGGTCTCTTCGATCTTCGCCTCTGGCTTCCAGCCAGATGGGAGAGAAACAAAGACTTCAGAGCCCTGGGTTTCCATCCCCCTCCCTCTCCCTCCTCCCCGTGTTTCTCTCTTCCTGCCTTAACCGCTTAAAGACCATGCTTGGGGTAGAGTCTGCTGACTGCTCTTCTGTTTCGGGAAATCAAGTCTAATCGCATGCATCGGTGTGAATTATGTCAGAAAGGAGCCCTTCCCTTAGAGAGATACTTAAACCCAGAAGAGAGTCCATGATGCCTGCTGACGGGGTGATGTGTGGAAGGGAGTGTACTCCAGCTGGGTTACCTGGGTGGCCTTGTTTCTGGTCTCTTCTGACTACCGAGGACAGCATGGCGATCTGAACACCCACCCTGAAGGAGCTGCCTCTGGTCCTCATCCAGATTTGAAGCTTTTGTCTGTGAGTCCCCTAGAAGAGGCAAACAGTATCCTGCCACACACTCTAGGTCGGCTTCCAGCTGCCGGACGGGCTGGGGGCGGGGGGGCTCTTCTCCTCAGCCCGCGGACCACAGTGCAGCCCAAGGTTTTTACTCTATCTTGGGGTGGGGTGGGGGCGGGGGGAGGAAGGACAACGGAGGAGCGCTGAATGGTAGCCAATAGGCCCAAGGTGTTAGATACAAAGACCACTTTAGACAAAAGAGCTGGACAGGTGCACTGGAGGAAAAGCATCAGAACAAGGTCATTTTCCTGCCTCAGCACCGCTGCTCAACTGTCCCACCATAGAAACCACACAGAAACAAGCCTGGTCCAGGGCGGATCCTCCAGCAAGAACGGAGCAAGCGAATCGTTGCTTGCATCCGTTAGTGTGAAGTCCTGCATCTCCACCTCTGTAGCAAGGAAATGAAGGTGCTGCTGCTTGCCGCAGACCCGGTAGATGCGGAATGAGCAAATGACAAACACACACGAATTCATAATGAGCAAACAGGAAGGAATACAGTGTTGAACTTGAGCATGGTCTTTTCCCTCCACCCAACCCAGACATCCCAGGGACCCATGTGCCTCGGACCCTGTGAGGGGATGGCGTTGCTTCCTGCTGCCCAGGCACCAAGCAGTGCCTACTTCTTCATAGCTACATAGAGTAAATCGAGGCCATTTTCATAATTTAGGCAAAAGCCTCCCTTTCCACTTGAATTACTGAGATATTTCAGGCAAGTGCAGCTTTTAAAAAAAATTAAATAGCAGAACTTGAGTTTGGGAACTCATTAAAAAGCATAGCGACTTCCTGTATTATATCAGTTATAAACAACCGGGAAGGGAGCGGGAGGCAGCTTTTTTTTTTTTTTTTTTTTTTTTTTTTTTTTTTTTTTTTTTTTTCTTTTAAGGAAATTATCTGGAAAATTACCCAGGTCTTTGCTTCCTCCTTGTAGATGAGATCTTCTCAGGCTTTCTTCAAGACAGCGACCTCATTAGGGTAGGCTTACATGATAAAACCGGGGAGCTGAAAAGGCCAGACTCTTTCTGGCTTGGCTCGGTCTGGCCTCCCCGCTGGACTTTCCAGTCATGTTTCTTCTTCCCCCGTGAGGAGGATGCCCACCCCACTTTCCATTTCCCCACTTAATAGGAATGCACTGAAAATTAAAACTTTGGAGAGACCGACCAAGAGGGCCAGAGAAGCCTGATGCTGTCTCTGTAAGAGCCCTTCTTAGTTTTGTTCTGTATGCCATTCTGTGCTTCCATTGAGCTAGTGCTTAAAATCGTTCTTAAAGATTTCTTTTCTTTTCCTGAGCCCCCATGACTGCCAATGATAAGAAACTGTACTGGGCTAAATTCAAGAGAGGCATATGTTTGCCTGTCCATCAACTCAGCTGTCAGGGCCAAAAAAAATGATGCTTAAAGTGGTTCAGTGAAAGCTTAAGCTCTGAGCAAGGAATGGTAGGTGAGTTGATCTTGACCTACATTCTCCACGATTTTTATTAAAAAAAAAAAAAATTAAAATAACATTTAAGTGTGTGTGTGTGTGTGTGTGTGTGTGTATAGGTAGGTAGGTAGGTCGGTAAGTAGCTACCATGGTTTATCTGTAGAGGTCAGAGGACAACTTGTATTAGTCAATTTTCTCCTTATACCACATGGGCCTGAGCATAGAACTCAGGTTTTCGTGTTTAGCAGCAAGCGCCCTTACCCTCCGAGTCATCATCTCTCAGTCTACTCAGTTTAGTGTGGACATTGGTAAAGAGAGGAGACTGTGGTCTTGAGGATGGGAGGATGAGCCCCGCACAGACGCTGGATGACTTTATCATTTGGATAAGTTGCCCTCACCTTGCAGTGCTGTTACCTGACTTTAATCCACTCCTATATGTCTCTCGCCCAGGTACCCGAGGCAGCTTCAGGCACAGCCCTCTTGATTCTAACCTTATCTGCCCAGCAGCTCTCCTTTCTGCTATGAAAAGGCTGTCTAGGCATCAGGCTTTACCACGTTTCCACCTCCCCTGCCCAGAAAGTGCAGCTCCAGGCACCAAAGGTAAAGTAACAAGGGAAGCCCACATTCCGTCCAAATCTTAGCCAGTTGTCACCCCGCTCCACCTGGGGCTCAGCATCCTCCCTTTCCAGCCTTGCAGATTCTTGACCAGTCCAGAGAGCCATGCCTGCCCCCCCCCCCCTGCGTAAATTGGGCTTCCTTCACTGCGAGGCCTTCCCCTGTGCTGTCTCATCTCCCAAATATAACCAGGTGCACCCTAATTCCTTGTTCATCCTGAGAGACCTTTCTATCCCTGTCTGTACTTCTCTACTGTGGCTTACTGTCTTCCTGAATGTTCGCCTTTGTGATGGCCTGGACAGGGGAGGGAGGAAGGGTCTGTGGCTGTGGTCTCCTCACCCAACACTGAATGCTTTGAACAGAAAGTGTATTGGTATTTTCTTGTTTTGTTTGCTTTTGTTTTGTTTTAACCTTAGAATCCTGAACAATATCAGATTGAAGAAAAAAAAAAAAAAAAAACAAAACAGTAAGTAGCTAAATATGAAGCTTCTACAGCAAGGCACCTGTGAGCTAGGTGTTTGAGACACTCTCTAATGCCAGGCTGTAAGAAAAATCTGTCTAGGAAGTATGGCAGTGAATATTTAAGCAAATTTTTATTTTCCATTGAGTGGATGATCCAGAGCTATGCAAATAATTAATTTTGGGGACCCCTCTGCTAACAGCAGGTTGCCATCTGACAGTGTAAAGTCATGGCAGGTTGCTTTCCTTTGCTGCCGCCACTTAGAGGCCTGGGGCTTTCTTGTGGCCGTGGCCTTGGGAGCAGAGGCCTCCTTCTTTTCCCGAGTTCTCTGCCTTGTGTTCTGTTGCTATGGCAACAACCCACTTTCCTTCTGGACTTGCTGCCTGGGAGAAGGGACTCCTTTAGTACAATAGCATAAATAGGAAGGGTTATTTTATTTTATTTCTTTTAAGTTGACAAGGTTGATCAGCAACACATTATACTAGAACCAAAGATTCTAATTTAGTGGTAAGATAGTTACACGTTTCTGACAGCATTAAAAGAATGAATTAACTGGAAGAATAGACGATTTGGTTGCCTTTTGTTTAAATGTCTATCTGTGTGCCCGTTGTAATTCTATTTTTAATGCAAAACTATTTTTATCGTCCTGAAGTATGCTTCAGATCGGTTTTTAAGTCAATCCAGCATATCAAAGAGGGAGCAAACATCTAGACTGAGCTTGCAACACGTGCAAGGCTGGGATGAACAAAGACACACACCTGCCCTGCAGTGTGAGTGATCTGCTCAAGCCTACAAGGAGGCTGTGGTGGATCTGCAGTCATATACGGCTGGAATTGTGCTCTTGGACTAGAATCAACTTGGAAAAAAAAATAGATTGGACCTTTGCTTTTCAGCACTTTCAGCTACTCACAGGAGTGCAAGATGGCGGGGGTTGCAGATGCCTTGTTCATTGTTCATTGACTGTAGAAGCCTGCGACCATGGTACTATAACCTGCCCCCCCCCCCCCCCCGCTCTTCCTCCCATTCAGTGGCCTCTTTCCCCCTTTCTCCCCACAGGCACTATGCTGAGTTTATTTGTCTCACAACCCAGACAGTTTCTCATCCTGGTTTCTATCCTCAATACAAACGGAGACCCTGGCTTACCTAAGAAGTGGCTACCTGCCACATCCCAGCATGCACAGGCACGGTTCAGCATCCCCTTCTTCCTCCAGATGCTTGGGTTCTCCTCTGATCACATATGCCTGGCAACTTAGGCCCGTTTGCCCTTTTTTTGGGGGGGGGGATGGTGCCAGATAAGACTCTCATTTATTCACTCACACTCAGTCATCACCATCACACGGAGACACATGGTGTTCGAGAACATTATTACATAGGACAAAGATAGACATTCTGTGTGGGGGCAGAAGTGTGAAAGAGATGCCTTTCACAGGACAAAGAGGGTGGCCAGGTGACCCTCTCTTCCTTCCAGGGTTGCTCTTGGCCTGAGTGTCACGTGGGTGGGAAGGCTATCCTCGGTGTTTCGATGTTGAATGAAACATGTTGCATTGTTGATATTTGCAGTCTCGTCTCCTCTACTTCTTGGGTTAAAGTAGAACTTTATATTACAATCGCTACTCAAGAGCCACTGGTCCCATAGAATTTTGTGGCAAATGTCCTTCCTTCCTTCCTTCCTTCCTGTTCTTTCTTTTCTCTCCTTTTTGGTAAGTGCTGGCCACAAAGTTTTAGGCTTGAACACTGAAAACAATGAGTACACCACCCAGGGAGGTGGCTCACCATGGCTGACATAGTTCTGTAAGAAGTCTACTTTGTCTTCTGCATGCAGGAAAGGAAGCTGCCAGAGATTTGATACTGGTAGCTGCCCTTCTGGAACACTGGATGCCTGAGTCTGCTAGGGACAACTACAGCAAAGTCCCCACAGGCTGGATGGCTTGAACAACCGCAGCATGTCTCCTGCCTGTGGAGGCTGGGAGGCTGGGCTGGGCTGGGCAAGGCTGGGCTGCTACAGTGCCACTCCACTGCTCTTCCCAGCTTCCTGTGGTTTGCAGGGGGCCGTGTTCCTCACCTTCTGTGCCATTACTCTGATCGCCGCCTGCATGTTCTGCCTCTCTCCTTTTCTGGATATCAGAACAGGCCCTCCCTAGGGGTCGCGTTCTAACTTGAGCACCTCTGTAAAGACCTTGGGTCTAACAGAAGCACATTCTAAGAGATGAGGCCTGAGGAGGACACAATTCAACCCATCGTGCTGATGTGCTTGGAGGTGAATCCTGGAATGCCTTCCGGGGCGGCCAGGTTGGCGACGGGGAGTGATTGGTTCGCTAGCAATGGAGACGTTGTGGAGTAAGGTTCACTGACTACAGGAGTTGTGACCCTCACGCTCCCCAACTCCTCAACACTCCCTGCTTCAAGTCCTGTGGCCCTTAAGAGACATCAGCATTTGCTCACTTCTTCGCATCCTTATGAGTGCCATTTTGTCTATCACCACCCCCACCCGAGCTCACAGCTGGATGACTGTGATAACCTCCTCTACATGGCTGTCCTCCTGCTACTCTCACTACCTTCCTTCCTGATGGCACTGGGAGCCATGCCAATCAGATTTTGACCCCCAGGCCCAAGAACTCTTAACTGCACTGAATATGACAGAAGCTCCCTATGGTGGCCCTCAATGGCCCACGGTGGTCAGGTCTGTGTCTTTCTCTTTTCTCCTACGCACATAAATTCCTCCACGCCATGCCGACCTAGCTCTGGGCTCTCACTGACTGTTCCTGCTCTTTCAGACACTTGGTTGGATTATCTCCTTGTCATTTGGTCTCAGTCTCTGCTATCTCAGGCTGTCCCTGGCTATTCGGTGTCAAGCAGACTCTGCTCTCCACACTCATTTCCTACCGTGTCTTCCTGACTAACTTTAATCTTCTCATTCATCACTGCCTGCTTTCTTTTTATTTATTCATCACCTTCTCCTCCTTCTAGACTAGAGCTGCATAACGCTAGGTCTGCTGTCCTTTTTGTTCAGTTTATATGTTCAGAGCTTAAGGCAGAGCCTTTTACAATCTAAGTATCAACAGATGCTTATTTTTGATTGAATGAGTAAATGAATGAATGAGGAATTCGTGAGTAAGATGGATGGAAGGCTTACAGAGAGTTGCATGCTGTGTGTCACACAGAGGTTCCATCAGGATTTCTTCTGGTCCTCACAGCATCTTTTAAGGTGGGTATTATACCCATTTAGAGGACATATAATGTATCCAGTGTTTGGGGAGAAAAAAAAAAGAGTGAAATATTGAAAAGTGTCGAGAAACTGTTTAGCTCTAGATCAACTAAGAAAAAAAATATTACTTTTTGCTTAAGTTCCCCATAATATGACAAATGAATTGAGGACCAAACATTTGCACTGTAGAAGGGTAAGTGATTTGAAATAGAAGTAAAGTAAGAGTTTAATGAAAGAAGGAAAATTATCCAAAAAGGAAAAATAACAGTATTATTCTGCTGTGCAGTTCAGAGGCCAAAGACATGTTGCCAATTGGGATCAGAAGTGGGGAAATTCCTTAGCCTTCTTTCTGTCACTGTCACAAATGCCCGAGTCAGCCAGCTGATAAAGAGGATAGGTTCATTTCAGCTCATATTTTCAGAGGTTCTAGTCTACAACCATTTGGTTCCATTGCTTCGAGGGCCTGTTGCACAGAATACTTATTGGTCTCATATGGTGAAGTGAAAATACTTAACTCACAATAGGGAGCACAGGAGCAGAAGGAGGGGCTAGGTCCACAATTCCCTTTAAGACCACACCCCTAATTACCTAAAGATCCCTATTAGGCCCTACTTTTAAAGGAATCTATTATGTCTTAGTAGGATGACCCTGAGGGCCTTTGATGAACACTATCTTCTGGGCTGCTCTGTGCCTAGCCCATTGCTTCCTGGACACAGAACTGCTGTAGGCATTAATAGTATTTGTTGAGTGAAGGAAAGAAAGAGCTATCAAGGGTATGGAGACACTCCATTCTCTTGTGTCCTTTACCATACGCAATCGTGAAGGTTGAGAGAGTCTGTGGCTGGAAGCCAGTCCAGAGACTTTACCAGTAGAGATGCATAGTCAATCTCCGGGGCTTACTGTGTACAAAAATCTGCCATCCGTCCTGTTTCACGCTCCCATGTGCTTGTATTCTCTTCCATCTGTGAGAGAGTGAAGACTTGGCTCTTAGAAGTTTTACTCTAATGGCCCTGCATCAGTTTTGTTGTTGTTGTTGACCATAGTTCGATGTGGGGAAACTATAATTTAATCAATGACAAATTACATTCTCAATGATAATGAGATACATAAAAATAGAGCCCCATGGTAATTTACGTCAATACATTTTAAATGATTATATAGAATCATTAGGAATAATCTCATAGAGAGAAAAAACCCAAAAAACAATAGAAAAAGAATTTACATTGCTTAAGTAAACAATTCAAGTATGAAAAAATAAAAACTTGATGCAGGCAATAGAAAATCAGGATATTTAAGATCTGTTGTTTTACAAGGCCCGGGATAACTATTTGGGATGCAGAAAAAAGCAAGGAGGTTTCTGGCATTGTGAACCAACACAGCCATTTACAGTCAAGTTATCCAGGTCAAATCAAATTGGGTGAGTTTGTTCTCAAAAGTACATAAAAACAATAGGAAAACACCTCCCATGTGCCCAGTAGCTCAGCACCTGGGTTCTCATCTGCATCTCACAGTTAGATGCAGGGAGTCCGGTGTAGATAACACCAAAGATACATTTGAAAGAAACTTGTGCTTCACCTGGAATCACAGGTCAGCTCTCCCAGTTACTCAGTGCTGTAGTAGATATCAGCATGCAGGTGATTTGAGGGGTGCATGAGGTGCAACACCTGTGGGGATGTTAGAGGGAAAAACAAAATGGAACTGCGGCACAGCTGCAGCAGAGGCCGAGGCTTCCCCAGGACCTGTTAAGCTGCCAAGAGTTTCTGAGTGGAGGCAAGAGGTGTAGCCTTGCACCCCCACAGTGACCTTCAGTTAGACCATGTGCTGCCCCACTGGGAATGACAGTCTCTCCTATGACTCCTATCGGCAGGGGGCCGGGGGACACAACTGTGAGAGGACATGGTTGAGCCCTGAAGAGGTGTGACAGGGCCCTAACCAGTGTACTTCAGTGTGCCTTGACTTCTGTGTCCCTGTCAGGTCAAGTGCTGGAAGCCACAGCGAGAGAAGGTGGGCTGTTGCTTCCCAGTGACATATCTTTAGATGCAATGCTCTGTGGACCACTGGCCGTTCCCTTTCCCACCGTAATACCCTTCCTCCAGCTCTTTCCACATCCACAGTTGACCCCCTTGTGACTACAGGTAAAATGATCCTAAAGCATAAATCTAGTCTGTCACGTCCCTGCTTCATACCCGCCAATGATTTCCTGTCTCACATATTATAAAAATCCCAACTCTCTGACATGCCCTTTAAGAAGTGGGACCATATATCACGCAAACCAGGCCACTTTTGAGAGTGAAAGGAGGCCTTGCTCATAATTGCATGGGGACAAAGATCTATACCATGTCTGCTCTTGGCAAGCTGGGATGTATGTACGTTGAATCCACAAGGTGCCTGATACGACAGTCTTCTTCCTTCCAAAAGTCCACTTCCCTTTGCTTTCTGTTACTCCCAGGAACAAGCTTAAGTATTTTCTCATGACGGGGACTTTGCACTAGCCACTTCTTTCATCACCTTCTCCTCCTCTTGCTGCTTTTTTGGTTTTAGTTCCAGCTTAACATTTTCCAATTCAGAAAGGCCTTCCCATTTATTCTGCATCACAAAACTTGTTTATCTCACCCACAGGCCTAACAACAATAGGAAATTATAGTCACTACATGTTAAAGTCCAGAAGAAAGTGAATGTGCTTGGTCTTTCCAGCCACCGTGAACACAGGCATTACCCAGTGCCCTTCTGTACATGCTCGACATCCATAAATTCTTCACAAAGTCAATATAGAACTTAGGGGAAATCCTCTAAGTCAAAAGAGGATGTACAAATGAGTTGTTTTAAAGTTGTGTGTGTGTGTGTGTGAATGGGCGATTATAAAATAAAGGCTGTGAGCACGTCCCTTGAGTGTCCAAAGATCTGCAAGGGACAAACACGTTGCCTACATCGGGAATTACACAGGTGACTGCTCACCCTCGAAATGTGGACACAGAGGAATGCAGAACACGAAGCAATCAGTTTGCAAACACCTGGAGGATCACAGGCTGCCGGATAATAACCAGCAGTTTAACGATGAGGCGATACTGTCAGAACAATCTAATTTCCTTTTAAGACAGAGGGACCTTCATCAAAAGCGTTTATTAAGTGTCTGTCTGCACACCGCCACAAGAAGCCTGTCGGAGGTGGGAGCGGGAGGCTTGTGATCAGCTGTGAAGCATCACATTTAATATGTGTCTTGACTTCTGCTGAAATCTGATTTTGACTCTGTGATAATTTCCTTTCACAGGTCAAGCAAATATGAGCTTCTCGCAGTAGTAGGTTGTAGCAGAATAGTCATAGAATTAAGCTCACCATAATTCCCAAAGCCTTTACAAGATGGAGTTGGGAGAGGGAGAGGGAGAGCGGGAGGGAGAGAGGAGAGAGAGAGAGAGAGAGAGAGAGACAGACAGACAGACAGACAGACAGACAGACAGACAGACACAGACGGACGGACGGACGGACGGACAGACGAACGGACAGACAGAGACAGAGACAGAAAGAGAGAGAACATGATAATTAAAGTTTAAAGTTTGATCTTTTGCTCAGATCAGATGAGGTTAAATTTTCAGTGCTATTCTTCCTAACATAGTGTGTTCTAGAAAACAGAATTGCACTCAGGTTCCTGGGGGGAGTTGTTCTTGGTCTATTGCAATGGCTGCTGAATGCCTTCCTGTGAAGGAGTCTACCAGAAACAAACACATAAACAAACAAAATAGAGATAGAGTCACACTAGAGCATTGCAGACAGAATTTCATGCTAAAAGGAATGTTCTGTAGGTAGCAAAGAGTTATGGGTATGTTCCCTGATACCAGGGCCCAATATCAACATCTTCACTTTTACACTGACAATGCTTTGGGTCAAACTGGCAGAAACTCATCCTATTATCCAGCCATAGTTACCTTGCAGTTATGTGAACCAAATGCCAATAAGGAAAGCTTCACAATGACGGATACTTACAAAAACCTTAAAGGTGACATCCTGGGACGTATAGGCACAGCTGTGACTGGTCCTGACTGTGTCGTCATGGCACAGGTAATCAGGAAGAGTCTCTTCAACCAAAAGGTGAGAAGTCAGCATCTAGGAAGCCACCAGAGAGACAGGTGAGCTGACACCAGCAATAGCATCCCATTCAAGAAAGAGGCAGTGCCTCACCCAGAGATGCTTCAGTGTGGGGTACATTGGCAAAATGCTCTGTGTCCATTCATGGAGGGATAAGGGAGATGCCATTGATGTTCCTTTGTGTCCCTAATATTTATAGGAATTTCTTTGTAACTGGGGCCATCCTAGGAGCAGGGTTAGAGCAGGAACAAAATGGATGCTATTCTTCCCTTTATGGAGCTATGGTGTCCAGGAAATTCAAATGCCCACTACCCCGGTGGGTCATTATGTATCTCTCTGGAGCTACGGAGAACCATGGAGCTTAGAAAGCAACTGGATCAAGAAGAGTTGGGGTGGGGTTTGGAATGAACCCTCAACTACCCAAAGGAGAAGGCTGCAGGGGCAAAAGCTTCAAATACAGTCCCGTAATCCATTGTATGCTCTGTGACTTACTACTGCCCCCAAGGAAAGTGAAGGGCATCTGAGAGCTTGCCAGCTTCAAAAGAGTTAGAAAGATCCTCACTCTTCTTAGTGGCTGGGTGCGTTCTGCACACTAGATATGGTCTCCATGCTTGGTCTATGATGCTGGCTTGTTCCCGAGGCTCTGTTGCCAGTTCCTTCGCAACTATTTAACCTGTAAATGCTGGAGTGTCCCAGATCGCTCTCCTTGGCTCCTATCTCTTTTAGTTATCACTGGTGACCTCATGCAGTCCAGAGTTTATCACCCTCATGCCTGGGATTCCCCACCCCCATATCTAGTCCTCCAGTGGTAACCCTTTCCAGTACAAGAGGCCAGTGTCCCTCCCACCCCCCCCCCCAACACTTACAGGTCTCTGCCTGCTGTAGCAGGCATCTCAGATGTGAAGGTCCAGATGCTGGCTATTGAATGATGGTTGAGGATTTCTCTCTCCACTGTCTGTACCTCCACATCCGGCCCATCCCACATGCTTTCTGTCCTACCTCTTTTCTAGAACATACTCCTTGAAACCTTCGTGGTTGCACCCCTGGCCCAGTCCGAGTTATGACAGGAGCTTTCTCCTCATCTCCCACATGGTCACCCTTGGACAGTGATAGCTCTGTCCCTATCAGCCAGAAGAATCCATTTCACCTGACAACTTCACTCTCTCGTTTGAAAAGTAAGGGGCAGCTCACCTCGTTCATGGAGCATAAAAGCTGAATTCTTCTTCCTGGCTTAACAGCCAACACACTCTGTCCTTTGCCACCCTTCCCCCTACAGACAGTCTTCTGGTCCTCACACACCATGTATGGGCCTCCAGGCTTCCTTGTCTCTGAGCTTTGCTTACTAACCTTTTTGTTTAAAGGCCTTTCCCCCCAATCTTCTTAACATTCAGATGGCCAACTTTCTTCCCTGAGGCTTCTCTGACAACCAAGCCTAATGTAACTATAAGCTTTTTCACTGTATTATGCCTTTATTTATTATTTCTTATTAAAGTTTTATTTATTTAATGTTTATGTGTATACATTAAATTTTCATATATGTGTATGTGTCCATGTGTGTGTTTGTGTGTGCACGTGCACAGGTTGACATGCAATGTTTTCCTCTATTGTTTAGCCACTTTATTTTTTGATGCAGAGTCTCTCACTGAACCTGGAGCTCGCTGATTGGCTAGACCAGCTGGCCAGTAAGCCCTAGTGATACTTCTGTCTCTGCCAGGCCAGCCCTGGGATGACTGGAGTTTTTTTTTTTTTTACAGTACTGGGCTTTTGACATAGGTGTAGGGATCTGAAATCAGGTCCTCATATTTGTACAGCAAGTAACTTACCTACTGAGCCATCTCCCAGACCCTTTTACATATTTAAAAATAGTCTTATATACTGCTTATTGCGAGATGATATTTTGTAAATTATGGTTGTGCTCATTAGAACATCTACTCTAGTAGGCAGATGGGTCTCCAAGTTCGAGGCCAGCCTTGTCTACAGAGTGAGTTTCAGGACAGCCAGAGCTACACAGAGAAGAAACTCTGGTTCCAAAAATAAAAACAAAAGAAAACAAGACAGCTCTAAAAAAGCAGGGATGTTGTACCCCAGAGCCTGTGAAGGACCTGTTACACAGTACATGTTTGGTTAAAATCTGTGGGACAATTGAGCATGTAAATGCCTAAAGTCATTACATCAACCAGCCATGATGAGTAAGTGTACCGACTATCTGTAGCTCTGTAACTAGTTACCTCAAAACTTCAGTGTCATAAGATAATAGACATGTATGTGTGCTCACGAGTCTGTGAATCAGCCATTATATAGTCCTGGGCCACATTGCCTGGTCTTGCTTCAATTCACACATGTCACTTGCCAGGCTGGCTGAGGGCTTTAGGGCTTTAGTCTAGGAAGTCCCTACTCCTTTCTCTGGCAGTTCTTTGGCTGGGGCAATGGCATGACTGGGTCATGTGACTCTCCTATCCAGTAGCAATTACCTGTTCATGTGGTGAATGTGGAAGAGCATCAAGTGCTTGATACCTGTTGAAGTTAAGACATGCAGCCAGCACGCCATCACTTACCGTGTTCTGTTGGTCAAAGTGAACCACAAGGTTAGGCCCAGCTGAAGGGATGGAGAAATGAATGTCATCTTACTGATGCTAGAGCAAAGATATAAGAATAGGGGCACTGCTGCAGTCAGCTTACCACATGGAGGGTCTTAGCAGACATGGTCGCTTTCTAGCCACATTCTCCTTTGTAGACCAAGGCATAACAAGCATGTGTGGGCCTTACCCTGTCATTCCACAGGAATGCCGTGGCCGCAAGACTGCGTCCATGATCTCACAGTGGGGACCTGGCTTCTGTATACACGGTGTTACCAAACAGTGCAGGCTCAGCTTTGGCGAGCTGCCTCAGGATTCTTCCAGGCTGTGTGGAGCCGACACATGTCTACACAGGGACATACCCGAAGCAGATGCCGATCTTTCGCGAAACCCATCTTAGAAGACAGCAAACACCAGGGATTCTTGTGCCACCGAACATCTCAAAATTTACGGGGCATTGAGTGAGGACAAGATTAAGTCATGCTACACTCTCCAGACCATGGGGGTGGGGGTTCCACTCCTCGGGAGGCTGACGCAGAAGAACGGCAGTAAATTCAAGGCCAGCTTGGGTTACATAGTGAGACCCTGTCTCCAAATAAAAGCAAGGACCTCTCTTTCTCCCGCCTCCCCTCCCCCAATGTTACTGTCTTGCTGTTGAATAGAACTGCAGTGACTCACAATGCAAAGGCCTTGAGACAAGCATCTTGAGGTAACGCCTTACAGCGATGAACACAGCAAGCCCAGCCTTGTCCTTTCAGGCGCAGCACAACATCCTGGGAAACTCAAAGCTAAACAAGGACAGCTTTTGTTCCTTAAAAAAATAAAAAAAGCAAGCTGGAGAAGGGGTTCATGAGCCCACATCCTTAACAGAGAAACCATCGAGACTTGATGGTTTCGGAAGAAGGGTGGAGACAGTGTTCTTAGAGGGTAGGTGCCTGGCAGGTAGATCATGTTCCAGCGGCTGGCCCCAGACTTGGTGGGCTATTAAAAATATAAATAAGTAAAGGACACGAATCTGGGAGGGGGTGAGGAGTAAGGGAAGAGTTAGTGGTATGTATGGTCAAAATAACATTTATGGCGTTATTGAAGAATCGATAAACGTGTTATTTATTTTTAGAGAGGGAAGGGTTTATTCTGCTTACATTTCCACATTGCTGTTCATCACTGAAAGAAATCAGGACAGGAACTCAAGCAGGGCAGGAACCTGGAGGCAGGAGCTGATACAGAGGCTGTGGAGGGTGCTGCTCAGTGGCTTGCTTCCCCTTGTTTTATCAGCCTGCTCTCTCTCTCTCTCTCTCTCTCTCTCTCTCAACCTCTCTCTCTCTCTCTCTCTCTCTCTCTCTCTCTCTCTCATTTATGTATGTACGTACGTATGTCAGTATGTTTGTTTGTATGTATGTATGTATGTATGTATGTATGTATGTATGTATGTATGCACTTTACATCCCAATCAAAGCCCCCTCCCTCCCCTCCTCCTGGTCCCACTTCTTCTCTTTCCCCACTCTTCCTCCCTTTCTCCTCAGAAAAGTGGAGCCTTCCATATTAAAAAAAAAAAAAAAAAAAACCCTCCAACTGTATGTAAGCTGGTGTGCTGTGTGCTAAGCAATTTTTCACAACACATTGGCAGTCTGGAACATTCTCTAGCCTTTGTTACCTCTGTGAGGATTTTACAGCAGGTCCCACCCAGTACGGGAAAATCTCCCTAGTCCCTAGTCCCGACTCCTTGTCCAGTCGTCTCTCACCTCTTCCCAGCTGCCTGTTCTATTTAATATTTTTCTTCTTTCTCAGATTCAGGCGAATGGGTTTGACTTGGACATATAGATTCTGAGCAGAGGGGAGTGTCTCTCTTGATGTAGCTTGACAAAGTGTTAGGTCAAGTTGCCTTTTGAACTCACTTGAGCTGTGTTTCTGATCATTCTAACAACTGACCTCCTTAGCAAAACAATGTTCATAATTCTCTTTAAATTGTTTTCTATTAAAAATTCTTCTGGGCCACAGCTATGTGATATCTTCACCAGGAATGTTGTTTCGTTCTAAGTGAGAAAACTGGACCCAAAGCAGCTTGAAATGACTCAGCAGAGGAAGTCAGGTCTCTATCAGCCTTCGCCAGCCGTCAGGGCTCTTGGAAAAGCCATAATTCTTTTCCTTTGCACCTAAGACTATTCTAGATTTCACAAATGCATTCCTGGAGGCCTTGGTCATGGAGAAGGAAGGTGGGTCCGAGGGGCAGCATACTGGCTGTGGGAGCCAAGCAGCAGAGTCAGGGTGGGAGTTTTTAAAGCCTTATGTTCATGATTCATGACTCTCCAACCCAAACACAAAGACGTGGCCAACTTCACCACAGAAGGAAATGGATCATAGGCCTGGAAGGCCGGGCGGAGAGCTGAGGCATGTCTGGGATGGCTGGAAATGTGAAGAGAGAATTACGATGATGTTCACTCATCACCCTCCTGGGCTGGAGATGCACAGAGAACAATAAGGCCATCGGAGTCCATCAGAGATGACAGGGCTTATGTTGAGTGCATGTGTAGCCTGCAGACTTCCTGTCATCTACACTAGAGCTAGGGAAAGCTGTGGATAGGAAAGGTAACCTTCACTGTGGAGTGAAGGCTAGGGCGGATGAGGGAGAAACAAACCGCTTATGTTTCTCTGCATAGAGGAGAGCCCTCACTCAAGTTCTTATTGGTGACTGACCTCTGGTCATTAGATAACTGGCAGGACAACAGTGTAGGTCCTGGGGATCACATACCATATTTTACAGAGTACAAGAACAAGAACACAGTACTTTTGGCACTCAAATCTCCACCGAGTCTGTAGAAATTGTCCATTTCTCTGCAATTCCTGCATCTCCTTTCCAAAGTATATTACAGTGTCAGTCAGTTTTTCATCACTGTAGTTTGGTCTTTCTCAGGCACCCTATTCAGTCTCCCTACAAAATGACTCAGATGTCCTTTCTTCTCCTCACCAACATATGTATCTGTGTCTAAATTTGCAGTATGAATCCTGTCAACACAGAAGGATTGTGTATTTCTTCAAGGTTCCCTTCAAGTCCCCAAAAATCTATTGAAACAGCTAATAGCAATAGTGGGAATTTTTCTGGCACCCTTGGTCAGGTATATTCGCATATGGTTCCAGTTCAACTGAGGGCTTGAAAAAGTTATTGTTGTTTGCTGATTTGTGTTTCTCAATTAAGACATGAACCATATGATATGTCTTATAGGACAGGATCTGTACTTCCTGTAGGAGGCAACACAGTCTTGGGACAAGACAGGATGGACAAGCTGAGGACAAGCTCTGTCCAACATGAGATGGGCTATAAATCCAGTAGCCCGGATGTGGTGCCTAATGAACAGAGCCCAGGCAGGTTGAGATGAACAATAGTGTTTTGAAGGCCACTATCCTTGCAAACTATAACTGGCCTGTGTAGATCAGGTTCTCTGTGGTGTGTGCATAGGCTGGGCTGATGTGATGGACTGGACAGGGTGCCATATAATGTCATATATATTAGTTAAAGCTCTTCCTTAAACTCAGAGGATTCTTCACAAACATAAAAAGACCTAGTAAAGGCTTGAAGATGGCTCAGTACATAAAGTATGAAATCATGAGAACCAGAGTTCAGATGCCCCACCTCCACCCCGGAATCACAGAAAACCCAGGGAATTGTAGCAGCCAACAATAATCCCTGCATTCTAGACGTGGAAACAGGTCATCCTGGGGGGAAGCTGGAACCAGCAATCTCTGAATCTAGTGAGAGTGATTGAGAAAGAAGTCAACATCAATTTCAGATTTCCATATGCACATGTATGACCATTCATACACATGCAAACGGACAAGCATATCACATGCTCACATACACATGTGAGAAGACCTAATGACTGTAATTTATTTGTAGTGCTGGAATTAAAACCTTAATTGATTGGTAGACATAGTGGTAAACTCTTAAAAGACACACAAGGGGGTCAGCAGTCAACCTTGGCTACATAGCAAGTTTAGAGCTAGCCTGATCCTCACAGTGAGACCCATCTCAAAGACAGAACAGCTAGGAAGCTTCCGCTCTGCTGACTAGCTTTATTAGTACAAAAAAGTGCAATGTAGACTGCTAAGGGAGAAAAATCACTTTGAATAAGAATGGCCTCCATAAGGTCATATATTTGAATGCTTAGTTACCAGGGAGTGGAGTTCTTTGATAAGATTAGAAGGATTAGGAGGTGTGGCTTTGTTGGAGGAAGTGTGTCTCTCTCCCCCTCTCCCCCCCCCCCCCCCAGGGATCAGATTGTAGCTTCAGCTACTGTTCCAGCTCTGTGCTCACTGTCATGATGATAATGGGCCACTACTTTGACACTGTAAGCAAGTTCCCAATTAAATGTTTTATTTCATAAGAGTTGTCTTGGTCGTGGTGTCTCGTCACAGCAATAGAACAGTGACTAAGACAATCATCAATAGTTTTATCTACCTGTGAGCTACAATAACCACCAGCATGACTATATGCACATGATTACAATAGTGGCATGAACATAATACAGGAAACCAACACATTTCTGAATGGATTTAAGACCTGTTTCACAGGAGGAGGAGAAGCACACTTGGTCCTGTAAATCTGGCCAATAGCCCATTATTCTAGAGCTCATAGACCCCAGGGGTAAATCTTCTACTATTGTTTGCTAAATGTACATAGTATCAACATTTCATCTAAATGTGCACATCTACACCCACAGATTAGTAGAGCCTTTAGATCTCATCAGAGAATTTTCTTTGTTCAGTGGACAGCAGTTAACACAGAAACATGTAATTGGTCAAACTATGGATGAATAAGTATCTGTGAAGTACTCAACGAAAGATAGGGTGTCCCATTCCCCAAGCCTCAGAACCCATCAAGGAAAAGAGGCTGGAAGAATTTGTAAGATCCAAATGTTGGGGAGGACCTGGGTAAAATACTGTCTTCTGGGCATGACTGGACAGCAGCTGTGGTTGCTTTCATAAGATTTACACAAAGACCATGCCAGTCAATATTCTAGGTGGAGAAAGAGAGAGAGAGAGAGAGAGAGAGAGAGAGAGAGAGAGAGAGAGAGAGAGAGAGAGAGAGAACAAAATTGGGAGGAAGTACAGGAGTAGAGTGGACCTTGGAGGAGTTACCAGAGATGAATATGACCAAAATACACTGTATGCATGTATGAAATTCTCAAAGAATTAGTAAAAATATTACACACACACACACACACACACACACACACACTTTTTTAAGACAAAGAAAAGCAACTCTTCCAACTAACAGAACTCTAACTGAGTTGGGAATTGAATATTTCCCATGGAAACTGATGCTTTTGGTTGGCAGTCAGATGCACAGCAGATCTTTTTTCCGTTATATGTGGAAGTAAGTGGTAATCTGACCATTCTTTCCTTGAAGCCACCTTTTCAAAATGGTTTTCTCAAATCTCCTTTGATTCCTTTTCCCACAGAGAGAAATTGCTTTGTGTTTTGATTTTTTTCTGTCATGATTTCTTTGAGCTTCTAACACCAACTGAACACCTGCTGCAGGATAGGATGCATTTGCTAGGGGAAGCAGGACAGAGGTATCTTTGGTACTTTAGGAAATGCAAGCATTACCAGGTAATCAGGGGTCAAATGATGAGCTATACTCATCTCTAGCTCTACAACTGAGCAGCAACATACATTCCAACTATCCAATCAACTAATTTAATCACCCATATGTTTGGTCTGAGCCTATTTTGTGCCCATTATGTCACTGGCCTCCTAGATGATTAGTCATGATGTTTGTCCTCAAATGTCTAGTTCACCAGCTGAAGATACAAGAAAGTATCAACAACTAATTAACAACCGACTGGCCCAACATCCCCAGGAGAGAGGAGGCTCTGTATGGCCTGGAAGGAGACAGTGGCCTCATAGAAGGAGATAGTACTTTAGGAAGGGGTGGCACAAAGCAGTAGAGAAAAAAATAAAGACCAGCAGTTATTCTGCTTTTATACCCAGATGCTTTAGCACTGTTATTTTTAAGGCTGTAATAATAATAATGATGATGATGATGATGATGATGATGATGATGATGATGATACATAATAGAACATCATGACCTTGAAGGTGTGTTTGGAACAATCCCATGTAAAGGAATAACATTATAGGGAAAAGGTATCTTCCACAAAAGGACATCTATGAATTATATAGTTTCCATTAACTAATGCTTTCAATATTCTCTTCACAAAGTAAGCTCCTTGCGTATCTACTCACTTCCCACTGAGTTTGCATCTCTAGCACTCAGAGAAGAGATTGATGGAGGTCGGTTGTTATGGGAGGAATGACCGGGGGAGTTTTAGGAGTATCAAGCATGACTTTAAAGAGAGAGCTGCTGAAGCACAAGCAATTTCAAGAATGAGACAAAATTATTTGACCAGTTGGAGGTGAAGTCCAAGCGATAAGCCAATGTTCTTGGCTTCTAAAGTAATGGCTAGGACATAAACTTGGTCCATTATAGAGTGCATGTGATCTTTCCCTCAACTTCATTTACTGAAATGCTAATCCTCAAAATGATGGCATTATTAAGTGGAGTTTAGGGGAAGCAGTAAATTCATGAAGATGGGGCCCTAGTGAACTAGATTGGTTCCCCTTAGGAAGAGACATGGGGGAGCCTGCTTCCTTCCTCTATTTAAATATACTAAGGAAAGATACCCAGTGGCAAGTCAGAAACAGACTGATTTACCAGTTCCACGTCTACCTATGAACTCTAGAGCTGAGATTTCCAAGCAGTTAGAACTGTGAGAAATAAATGTTGTGACCACCATTTCTATTGCCATTTCTACCTCAGATAATATTTCTACCTCAGATAATAAAGGCAATATAACTGCTAAAATGGAAAGGGATAAATGGACCAAAGTGAGGGTAAAAGTTGAATAGCAACAGCAGAAAACTAAAGGCAAAGTGAATAGTATTCTTTCAACAGTGCTGAGATGTAATATCGCAGTTATTCATATGAAATGAGACCTCAGGACCTAGGATAGTCTAATCCAGTCTCTACAATCATGTATTATAGAGTCTGAACTAAGATAGGACTGCCTACAACTACTCTGACCTTAGTTCTTTTTCTGTAAGACAAGTGGCCTATAGGAAACAATCTGGATCTTTTTACTTAAAGCAAAGGTCTCCTCTCTCTCTCTCTCTCTCTCTCTCTCTCTCTCTCTCTCTCTCTCTCTCTCTCTCTCTCTCTCTCTTCCTCTCTCTCTCCTCTAACAATATGAGGCTTTGCTGATTTAGTTGGCAATGGCTCCATTTTTTCTCCCATCTATATTTGGATCAGGATGCCCCACTTGGATTGGAACCAGAAAACAGAACTGAAAAGAGTACGGTGTCAATCAAGGAAAGCCTGCCTCAGAATTTTTGAAACACAAAATTTCTGTCCACGTTTTCTTTTTTTAAACTTAATTTGTTTTTTCATTCTGCAGGCCATTGGTCTCAAATACTTCCTGCATGGGTTGCTTCTTGGCTTCCTGCATTATCACTTTCATACACGCATTGACTTGTTCAGTCATGGAAATTAGCTTAGAGGCCCAGATGAAAGTCCCAAGAACATGCTGCATCTTCAAGGTCTAGACCAGACACGCAGTTTGCTGTCCTAGCTCCCTTAGACCCTCCTCTGGGTGAAGTGCCCACCATTTGGTTGGCTTAGTCCCAGTATTGAATGGGCATTGGTGATTTCCCCTTGTAAGAACAGGGGCTCTATCTTCAGATGCCGAACTCTCAATCCCATATGAATAGCTCAACTGCTGCATCTCAGCAAGCTTGGAAGCAAGCCGTTCATTCACTTTGTTCTCAGTTTTCTGCTGCTAAGTATTCACTCCAGCTCATCCAGTTCTTCCATCCCATTTTTGGTATTCGCACTGATTTTCTTTTCTGCTGAGGAAACGATGATGATAGGCTAACAAAGACCAGAGTGTGGGCACATGGACTGTTCTTTGATGTGGAAAAGCTAATTCTGATATTACCAGTGCACCCTTAGTGTGAGCGGATGAACGCTTGAGACTGTGGAGAGAGTCCTTTACCTTTGGCAGGCCAGGAGTCAAAGTCAGCCACAAATAGAATAGTTTATCTAGAAAGGTACTAGATTTTTTTTTTTCTAAATAGAGCCCCACAATGGTGACTAATTTTCACCACCCCAAGATGCCCTGGCCTCGACCTGCTAGACACACGTGCATTTTGAAGAGTTTACTTTTGCAATCCACGATCTCATCTCAGTTCAAATTTCTTCTCTCATCAAAAGAAGACCTGCACAAACACATCATCACCATGACAGCTCTCCTACTGACCAGAGCCATGTAGGTCACCATTAAAAAACAAAAACAAAAACAAAAAGCATGACCATGTCCATAGACAGGCTCAGGGAAAATGAGCATCCAGGGTGACCATTAGTAACCGGCCGACTTCGTGTTTTCCAGACTCTCCTTCAACTTTTCTTCACTGGGTGGCAAGCTGAGCTCTCCCTGGGATATTCCACACGTGCCAAGCTCTGTTGGGAGCCTTTGGGAGCCCAGTGTGCACAAGAGATAAGCCAGCGGCATCATTCTTGTTTAACGGCTCTCTCTGTAGCGTTCTTTAGTCTCAGCTCTTCTTCCCTGCCTATTTCCTTGCCTTTTTATCTTAAATTCCCTATATTGTTTCTATACCACTCTTGGAAGGATGGCTCACTCTATTTTTTAGCTAGATTTTATAACAGAAAAGACGGGGCTGTCTCAGTCCATCCCACCTGCTGTAAAAGTGAGTTGCTTTTTAAAAATATTTTTATATAAAAATCTATATTTTTAGTTGTAAGACTGGGTTGCAACAGAAATTTATTGTTGGCAGTGCTGGAGGATGGGAAATCTAAGCTGAAGGTGCTGGAAGGTCTGGTAAAGAGACACTTTCTGCTTACTTGCTGGCTTGTTTGTTACATCCTCCCAGGGTGGAAAGGAAAACTACTCTATAGGGCGCTAATCCTGTGGGGGAAGCATTGCCCAACGGTTACTGCATAGGACTATTATATTTGGACTAAGTTTCAACAACGATTTTTGCAAAACAAAACAAAGAAACAAAACAAAACAACCCGCCCCCCCCCCCCCACATATTAAGACCAAAGCACTAGAGTATGTTAGTAGCTTTTCTCAAGAGTATTTAGAGCCTCGTATTTGCAGGACCATCATGTTTTAGTGACTGTGTGTGCTATCCTCTTCCCAGGAAGCTGTTCCATCTTACTGGGCCCTCATCTGTCACCTTATATAAATCTGTGGCTCCTACAGTGTCAATTATACAGTACTGTCTTTTCCGAACCCCTGTGAGAATCTGGAAACCCCAAAACACTGGGGAGGCTTAAGGAAGGCCATTTGATTCTTTCTAAGAGTATCTCAAGGTAGAATCCTGGTGTTTCAAGACCTGTTTTTATCTATTCCAGCTGATTTTGTTTTCTTATTTAATACAGTAAATTTACTGGGTAGTGTACTTGTAGTAAACACTGTTGAGAGGAAAATAAAGCAGGGTTCTAGGAAGGCTACGTCAAGGAGCCTGGTCCAGCATGTGCAAGGCCCTGAATATAAACCCCAGCACCAGGAAAGGAAGGAAGGATGTGAAGCAAAAGGAGGGAGGCATAGAATAGAGAGGTTAGAACAAAGGGAAACATTAAACTGCAGAGAAGCCGTCATATCTGTCTATTGCTCACAGGGCCCTCTGGGGCTGCATTTTCAGAGATGCTCTTAGCCACACCAAGGGTATCTTGTCTTTGAGTTTCACACAGGGCAATTAGTTACTGCAGGATGCGCTCAGAATGGGACATACCCTTCATCATAGGCCAGCTTTAGACTTTGAAATAGATTCAAGGATACGCTTGGCTCTTTTGTACTAGGCATGTGAATATTTACTCCAAGCTGAGGGTCTGAGGCCTCACTACACTGTGCCAGAGTAACTGCCTTGTGGACGGTCCTGGCATCTGTGACAATTGGTACTAGGGTCTTTGCTTCAGCCAGAAGAAAGGGGCTGAGGAAAAGCAGCTTCCTAGCAGGTAATCTGAACAGAGGGTTGGGGGAGGAGTGTGCAGAAGCTAGCTGTAGTCCCCCTCTCAGAAGGGAACCTGCTCAATTTTTAATTTTCTGCCTTGGGCACAAAGCATGCTTTGTTTTATCTTTAGCTTCTGCTAGAGGAAGGGGGTGGGGAGGTTTTCTCCGCTTACCTTTTTCAATCTTGAGGTCTGTTCCCTCTCCATGGCTCATCTGTGAATTTAACCTTTTATCTATGCTTCCGATAGCGTTTTTTTCCCCCCACTTACAACAACTAATACACATTCTGCAGACACCCTGGGGTTTGACCGGGCAAAGAGGAGCCAGAGACCATTCTGTTGGAAGTCCATTTCCCATTTCCCAGACTCTCAGAGTGGTTGGAAGAGCAAGTGAGCTCTTAACACATGGGGTGTGAACTGTGTGCATAAGCAACTGGAAACCCGGGCAACCTTCACTCCCGTACTTCCTGGGAATTGGCTGGGTTGGCTTTTTTTTTTTTTTTTTTTTTTTTTTTTTTTTTTTGGCATAGTAATGAACAAATGGCATTAATGAGGTAGGCATGGATGATGCCAGAGGGGCTTGCACATTTGGTGGGAGCTGGCCTAGCAACAGTGCAGAAACAATCGATGAGGGGGTTCTTTCATCCCCTCTTTCCTCCTTTTTATAGTAGCAACTTTTTGGCTGATTAAAGTACTTTTCTCAGTTCCAGGAGGGAAGTGTCTTTTGTAGTACACACTAGAATGTCAATTCTCATTATCAAAACTTGGCTGTTCAAACGCTCTCTGAATCTCTCCTGAGGCCTCCTTGGGGAGGCTGTAGGCAGAAATTTCAAGGAGCTTATGCCAATTATTTTTTTTTCGATCTACATATTGATGGCTGACCCACAGTGATCATGTGAGTCAGGAACTCAGAACACTGGTTTATTTATTTCAATCATGGCTGTTTTCAACAGATAAGATTTTCTTCTTAATAACCCCACCCCAAGCCCGGTCTCTGAAACTCTAGTTTCGCTTGTCTACTTGACGATCGCATGGCAGACCAGATGTGGAAGTTGTCTGGGTTTCTTTTGGGAGAGAGAGGCAATTATTTAGATAATCATTACACAAATCTCACAGTTCATTAGGGACGAGCAACAAACATATTCTGAGGCCTCTGTGGCAGGAGCAGGAGTCAAGCTCTGGCCTTCATTCTTGAAATAGCCTGTAATTTAGAGCCTTTCTATTGTCAATTACAGGTATGGATGTGTGAGTCCACAAGGGAAAAAGGAGAGGATTTGTGGAGGGATGCATGGTGGCCATGTACTAAAAACCAATGCTGAAAGCCAAGCATCAGAGAGATTGGATCAGGGTCTACAAGGCAAGAAGTACTGGGTAGTATCTTATGGTGAATACCCATGTTTCAGCTGCCTTCAGTTTCTGTCCTTGTTGTGCTCAAGACTGAAACTCCCATGAGGATGTGATCATGCCCTCCTGTGTCTCATCCCAGCCTCCGATGGATGAGCGTGAAGATATTTGCTTGCAAGTCCTCACTGCTCAGAAAGGACCATCCAAAGCAACTGGGCTCTAGACAAACCAGCCAATGGGCATCTGGCTGGAACTCAAAGGTGCCCATTTACCCCAGGAAAGAATGTTCTGTATCCCCAATCTTTTGTCTAGTGTTTCAGTCTCAAGCTGTTTGTTGTCACAATTTAGGAGGGACGAGCCAGGCGTGTTGGTGCACACTTTTAATCCCAGCACTCAGGGAGGCAGAGGCAGGAAGATTGCTGTGAGTTCGAGGCCAGCCTGGTCTACAAAGCGAGTCCAGGACAGTCAAGGCTACTCAGAGAGACCCTGTCTCAAAAAAAGCAAAAACAAAAACAAAAAAAAACCCTCAAAAAACAAAAAATAATAATTTAAGAGGGACAAGGTAACCCCCCCCTTTTTTTGTTCAGGGACAGAGTAGCATCTCTCATTCGGAAAGAAGGTGAACTGCAGTCATACTGTTTAGTAGTGTCATCAAGAGGAGCCAGTAGGCTTCAGGCATTGCATGGGAGCTGAAGGAAGAGACGGGTTACAGAATGGAGGCTCTTACCCAGCTGTTCAAGGCTTTCCTTGAATGCCTAGGAATGGTAGAAGACATGGGGCTGTCTCTCCAGTTCTTCTTTCTCAGGCCCTATTCATAGATTCGCTCCCTTCAGCTAATCAAGCCGGCTTCTATCAAGTCCTAGTCTGCCTTGTGTCCGCTATTCATTTGCTTTTTAAAGCTGTGTCACTTACCTCTGAGGATGAGCACAATTAAGCATAATTCCCTGCATAATGATGCAGGGAAGTAAACACAGAAGCTTAGAAACCCCCATGATGCACCATAGAAAGCATCCCAATTTAGAGGGGTTTGCGGAAAACCAAGTGTTGGCTGGGCATGGCGATGTGTGTTTGCTGTGGGGCGGATTTGGGGAGAGGCAGCAGGATCAAGAGTTCGAGAACAGCCACAGTTACATACTGAGTGTGTGGTCAGCATGAGCTACATCGTATCCTGTCTAGAGAAAAAGAGAGAAAGGAAGGAAGGAAAGAAGAGAGAAAGAAAGAAAGAAAGAAAGAAAGAAAGAAAGAAAGAAAGAAAGAAAGAAAGAAAGAAAGAAACCAAAGCCAAGACTCATTGGAGATATCCCAACTAGGATCTCAGCCATTGCATACAGAATGATTCTCAAGATTTGGAAAGTGGTTCAGCGGAGGCACATCAGCCAAAACATGGAGGAGGGAGAGTAGAGGAAGGAACACAGAGAGGGGAAGGACTAGAAGGAGGGGGAAGAGGAGGAGGGGAAGGAGGAGTGGGAAGAGGAGGTGGGGGAAGAGAGGGGGAAGGGGGAGGAGGGGGGGGAGGGCCCACTGAAGTTCACAAACACTGAAGGTGATTTTGAGCCCTGGGCATTCATTCTGTAAATGGCAGTGTTTTGCGTTAAGATAGAAAAACTTCAAAAGAAGTATTAAACAAGGTATTTATAGAGAGGGCTAAGTTCTATGAAGGAAAGATGCAGCTTGTAGGGTCATTGCTGGATGGCTCCCCAAGGCTGAGGGGTGAAGGGACTTCTTTTGGGCAAAGAGGCATTTGAAGAAAGCAGCCATGCAACGATGAGGAGGTGTGTACAACAGACTAGGAAGGAATGGTTGCTAAGGCCAGGTGCGATGCTGGCCAGGTTGTCTTTACTGTGGCAATTTGGGGATCGGTACAGTGAGGGCATGGTGGTGACCAACACAAAGCAACAAGTTGCTGATTAGCCTCCTGCAGGCCTGATTGCAGGTGGGTCACTCCAACAGGTGCTCTGAGCTAAAAGTGACAGGAAGACTTGCTTAGCTGACAATTGATCACCTAAATGAAGGCGTATATGCATGTGTGTGCACAGGTTTGTGTACCCGTGTGCCCGCGGCCCCCAGAGAAAGATATCAAGTGTTGTGCTCGATCATTCTCTGCCTTATCCATTTGAAACGGGGCCTCACACCGACCCTGGCGCCTACTACGGTTTTGTTGTTAGCTTGATTGTTTGCATCTAGCTAGTCTAGCAGCCAGCAAGGCCAAGGAATGCTCCTGTACCTCTTACCTCTCCCTCCCACAGACACCAGCATCAGTTGTTACAGGTGCTTGCAGCTACATGTGGCTCCTTTATGTGGATGCTGGGGACTCAAACTCAGGTCCTTATGTTTGCATGGAAAGTGCTCTATATTTGACCATGTCCCCTTGTTAGGGAGACCTGGTGGCACTCAGAGGAAGGATAGCAGGCTACCAAGAAGAGACTTAATACCCTATGAGTATATACAGGTAGAGGGGGTCCCCCTCAGTCACAGTCATAGGGGGAAAGAGGGAGGGAGGGAAGAATGGGAGGATACAAGGGATGGGATAACAATTGAGATGTAATATGAATGAATTGATAAAAAGGAAAAAATTTTAAAAAATAAAACTTACGATCTTTAGATAACAAACAAACAAACAAACAAAAGTGCTCTTTTCCACTGAGTCATCTTCCAAGCCCAAAGTAAAATTTAAACCTGCAAGTTGGTCATTCCAGATTAGGCCCCACCTCCAGGACGCCAGGTTCCCAGGAATTTTCTTTCCACCTTTTCGTCCCTAGTAGGTCAAAGGTGAGAGAGGGGACACAACCAAAATGACATCCCCACTGTCCCAGAGGAACGCTTCTCAGAATCGCTGAGATTTCCCATACATCTCCGAGAGCACAGATTACCCTCGACTAGACGGGCCTGACAGCAGGGCTGAGGGCTGTCTTTCTCCCTGAGCCCAGCATGGACAGCAGCCCACTGTGAAAGCCCAGGTCCTCTTGGAGGAGGAAACAAGGAGGGCATCCCAGGAGACAGGGATGTTGCAGGTTCCAGCAGGGGAAAGGAACCAGGGTAGATTCAGCTGGGGTCTGCAGAGGTGGCAAGTGGGGTCTGCCAGAGTCCGTGGAGGTCACAGCCTACCAAGTCATCTTAATATTTGAGATGAGGTGAGGGAGTACGGCAAGGTGGCTTTTGAGGGTAGTTTACAGCCAGGAGAGGCCCAGAGTCCATGCTAGGTATAGGAGAGACTGAGGACACAGATCTGAGCTGACTCCTTAGGCACCAGGCACTGGCCTGTACCCCAGGATCTATGAAAAGAGGCTATCAGCAGGCTCTTTCTCTCTCCCCCAATGGTCTTTACACAAGAAGGCACATGACATATTCAAAAGCACACAGAATGGTCATGGCTATGGCAACCAATCAATAAAGGCTGGTTATGATTTTATTGTTGCTCTGTGTTATTTCCTGGGCCAGATTATCTGGTGTTTACTTACAGCTCTTACATTTGATTTACAGGGCACAAAGAATCTTTTGGGCCAGTTCAGTGGCTCCTTGGTTACTCCACTCTCTCAATAATACCTGCATCCATGAGGATGAAAAAGATTTTGTGGGGCTGGCTCACCCGAGAGGGAGGAGTTGGTGGGCGGGTCTCTAGAGCAGGCTTGGTGCTGTCTCCTTTGGAGTCTGGTACTTCAGAAGCAGCAATTTCTTTGATGCTGGGAGCTCCAGAGTGTTCCTGGCATTGCATGGGCTGTTTCTCACTGTTCCTGAGGAATTGGGGTTGGGTCATGAGAGATGGACGGCTCAGGAGGGACAGACTCAGATTCCAATTCTGCTGTAAGTTGAGAAGCACATTTTGATTTCTCCCTTATTGATGGCCTAGCTTTTCGTCCTTCTGGAGGCCAAGTGTTTATGGAAGAGCTAAAGACTATTTTTCCTTGGTTCTCTCCCTCCGTTCCCCTCTCTTTCTCCTATCAACCCTTTTCAGGGATTCAACAGGGGTTTGGGAGCCTGGCAAAAGCCTGGGCTTCTGTACCGGGCCAGGCAAAAGATGAGTCTAAACAAGCATCAGAGCGAGGCACTGTTCCAACACCGCAGAATGAGGAAAGTAGGTCACGGAAGAAACTGCAGGTTTGACAGAACTGGGGATTGAACTTATCACCCCAGAACCCATTGGTGTAGAAAATGAGCAGCCGTGGGGTCAGGGAGTAGCAGAAGCCCGCTGCATGAGCCGAGGTGACTCACACTGTGAGAGGCTGCCTGCATTGGTGGTCACTTGTCCCAGCTACCTTCTCTCCCTCCCCTGGCCCTGTGGCACCTGCCCTGGGAAAGCAGCTGAGATGTCTCTGGAGAACAATGTGGGCCAGGTGGCAGCATCCCAGCTGCCAGATGCAAATGCTGAGCTGGCACTGGAGGCACCCACCTCCCCCTCCTAAAAAGGCGGCTCTAATTTCAACCAACACCAACCCCTTCCCCTGACCAGCTAGCAGCAGGGAAATGCTTTTTCCTCCTCCTCCTTGGCCATAGCCAGGGGTGCTAGACTGAGTCTTCTAGGTAAGCCTGCTTCTTTTAGGGGCCTTGACTGGTTTCAGAGGAAGGCTGTTTTTAATTTTTCCTGGGGGAGGGGATTTTATTCCTTGAGACACTAATTTTGCCTAATACGCACTTCTTTAGGGTGTCGGTTCCTTCAGTGACAACAACAAAAATTTCAGAGGGACCATTCGGACCTGATCACACTATTAATATCAACAAGTGCAAAAACATATCCAATATTTTCAACACTTGCTCCAACCCAAGACAATCTTGTAGCCGAAGATCAAGTCACACGTGCCTGTGGACTTTGCAGCCAATGGCTATTTTTTCTTTCTTTCTTTCTTTCTTTCTTTTTTTTTTTTTTTTTTGTGTGTGTGTGTGTGTTTTTTGCTTCCTCTCTGAGTCTAGCATTGAAAACAATGCTTCTTACTTATAATAGGGACTGAAATGCCAATTCTGCCAGCTATTCATCTTGCAGCTCTTGGCTGTATACTTTAATTTGTCACCTGAAGATTCCTCAGTAGCACAAGCAGGGTAATGCTATTTATAGCAGAGTTGGAGTTTCAGTTTTTGTATGTAAAAGTGCTTTTCTCTAGAACCTGGCCCCTCTAGGAAGCTTGATCCAGTGTTTGCTTCTTCCTTCCTCATATTTGTTCGAAACTGCTGAGAGAACTTCCGAACAAAGTGTTTGGCGATGGATAGTCTTAAGGTTGTCTCATGGGGAAGTGACATAGAAGATGCAGCACCTGCCTTGCCGTCCCCACCCCGCCCCCGACACTGTCCACTACCTAATGCTGGCCTTAAATTTAAGTGATTTAAAATTAAGGGAGATTAAAACGACACAAGTTCAGTGGCCATATATAGCTAGTGGCTATCATTCTATAGGGCACTCCGCCTTTGCAAAAACCTCTTAGATAATGTCTGCCACATTGTTCTAGAAGTTAGCTTATCCATGGTAATGACAACAGGTTTTTAAAGTCAAACGCCAGAATCTCTTTTGCCTCAGCTGCTAATATCTCCAAGGTTATGGTCTCAATGGATACAGTATTTTTTTTTTTTTTTTTACAGGACTGCAGATTGAACATGGCAGGCAACTGTTCTGTCACTGAACTTGTCTTAGATTGGGTTTCTATTGCTACAAAGAGACACCATGACCACAGTAGCAACTCTTATAAAGGAAAACAGTTAATTGGGGCTGGCGTACAGTTTCAGTGGTTTAGTCTATTATCATCATGGCGGGAAGCATGGTGGCATGCAGGCAGACGTGGTGCTGGAGAATAAGCTAAGAGTTCTACGTCCAGATCGGCTGGTGGCAGGAACTGACAGTGACACACTGGCCAGGCTTGAGCTTCTGAGGCCTGGAAGGCCACCCCCTAATGACACACCTCTTCTGATAAAGCCACGCCTCCTCCAACAAAGCCACGCCTACTAATAGTGCCATTCCCTATGGGCCTATGGGGGCCATTTTTATTTAAACCACCACAGAGCTGGATTCCCCAGGCCCTTTTGTACTTTTTATTTTGAGACAGACTCTCACCAAGTTGCTTAGACTGGCCTTGAACCCTCTCAGACAGGACTTAAACAAGCAATCCTTCTGCATCAGCTTTCAAAGTAGCTGAGACCACAGGCATGTACAGCCATGCCTGTTGACTCTATTTATTTCACAGTATGACCAAAAAGAGCACCAGCTGCGCACACACTTGTTTATATCTTTCTCTGAGCCGGCCAGGCACTTGTGTCTCCCTATTCTCTCCTACTTTCCTTGAAAAATGGCTAAGGGAAGGACCTTATGGAAAACCTCAGGGCAAACTGGGGTTTTGCCTATTAGAGGTCTTGCTGCCCCTGCCCCCACCACACACAGCTTGTGCCTTTGTGCTAAGCATATGATACTGTTACACTCTATCTGGGGGAAATAAGCTGACTTTGAGGAGGCAAGAGTGTCTATTCCACATGCTTTTCAAAACTTGTGTGGTCCTTATTTTCATGATGGGATGAAGGTGGTAGCTTTTGCTGTTGGCAGTAGCTGGGGCATGGGGTGTGGTGTCAAGAAAAATGAGCGATACAAAAATAGAAACAGGGAGGCTTCCTAAATCTTAAATGGCTTTATCTTCTGGCTGTCACTGTTAGCTGAAAGATAGTTGGTGGTCATCTTTCATGGATGCGGGTGATGCCCCAGGCTCCCATCACTGTAGGCTTTCCCATGACACCCCTGCCCATAGGGAATGTGTGCTCACCCAATTGCTCTCTCGTTCTGTGATCCAAATAGAGCAGAAGACGTTTCCAGATGGGATTAAAATGCATGCTTGGATGATTTCAGTCAACTCCAGTCAGAGAGAGGCAAAAGTTGGCGTGATGGGGGCGGGGAAGCATGAAATAAGTCAAGGTTAATTCGGCGTGTGAGGGAAGTTGAATTATTCATTTTTTGACTGTGTACCAGGTACTCTTTACCGCCGTCTCGCATGTCCTCTTTGGAGCACAGTAGTCAAACAGGTCCCTCAGCCACCTTCAAAACACGCTCTCGATTGTCCTTTAGTTTTAAGCAATGTGATTGTTAGCTGGTGGCGGTTGTAGGCTGAGATGTGCCTTTTAGAAGGGACCAAATGTAGCACAGCTGAGGGGAGGGAGGGAAGGAGGGAGGGAGGGAAGGAGGGAGCTTCCATTTAGCACTTTCTTTCTGCTAGGCCTAAGTGATGGGGGAGAGGGGGGAAGAGCTGGAAGGCAAGAGGTGAGAAAAGCCTTGGAGGGCTCAGAAGAGGGAGTGAGCGCAGGACTGGGGGACTTAGTTTCCTAGAGACATTGGAGCTGTTGTTTGTCTTTAAGTGCCATTCTCAACTTCAAACTCATTGGAATAGGAACAAAAATGGGGGACAGTTTATTGCCTTGAGGAAGTACGGACTGTCAGGGAAAGGGGAATCCGAACTGGACTCTGGCTGTTCCCAGGATCTTCTAGGGGCTCTTTCTCATATTTCATCATGTTGGGATGTGCGTGTGGGTGGTAATGCCTTGGAGTAGGCCACTCTGGCCAGCATTTTGTTTAGCTTGTGATAGTCTTGGCTGCTCTTCCTCGGATGAATACCACACAGCCCCAAATTGCTGCAGTTAAAGCCTGTTCAGATGGGCCTCTATTCTCAGGGCTACTTCATGGTCAACTACTGTTTCTAACAGGGTTAACGCAGCTGAGGAGGTACATCCCAGAGCCTCATCTGTGAAGGACACAGCTTTGGAGTCATGGTGTGTTTACATGGGGGCTCCTATGCAAGGATCGATAGAGGAAAGCCTTTTCAGAGAGCAGGGATTAGGAAGACTATGTAGAAAACATTTTTGGATGTTCCAGAATTCACTCTATGCTTCTGATTGACTGGAACTCAGAAGCCATTTTGCACAGAAGTCTAAGATGGCTGTGCATGCCTATAATCGCAGAATTCGAAAGGCTGAGGCAGAAGGATTTTGAATTATGGTGTACTACATATTTAGTTTCAGGCCAACCTGAGCAAGATCCTGTCCCAGTAAGTAAGGAAGTAAATGAAATGAATCAATGAACGAAGTAGAGATCAGAAATTCTGAGTAAGGTAACAGAAGAGTGAGATTTGTGGCAAACTGGTTTCCATCACCCCCAAGGTAGGCAGGAGTGCCAGGCCAGCGTTTTCACACCTGCAGCCTTTAATTTTTAAAAAATTACTTTGATTAAAAAAAAAAAAAAAGTCCTGGGCCAAAGCAAATACCCGGGTCAAACAGAAAGCATCTCCGGAACCGGATTCAACCAAGGGTACCAGTGTGCAAACCACAATTCAGAAATATCTGTGACAGGGCTGGCTCGAGTGCAGCGATTTATAGGAGAGTCCAGTTCATGGCTCCGCTGTCCTGAAAGTCCCTCCCCACTCTCAGGCACCAAGCAGCATGCCAGGCCAAAGGACAAGACTCCACAATCCTTTCCTGGGCAGTCATTTTGCTAAGTGTCTCTTACCAACCTCCGGCTACAGAGTTCCCCACCCTGTTCCAGGCCTGGCCTGGTGCTTGTTGGGGATTGGAAATTGTACTCTCACTCCTCTTCCAGCTAATTGCTTTAATGCATCCTGAATGTATCTAGGCTACCGCCCCTAACCACTGGGTCATCATTTATTCACAGGCCTGAAGTCCCTTAAGCAGCCTCCCGCTGGCCCTCACGCTGTAGGGGATTAATGTAGTCTGGTTGGTGAGTCAAAAAGAAAGATGACATCATTTTCATGTCAGGCTCAGGATATGCGCTTGTGTCTGCAGGGGTGACAGAGTGCAAAAAGAGGAAAACCCAAGATCCTTCCCTTCCAAGGTGGCATGGCGGCCCCTCCCCCGCCATCGTCTTTCAATCCAATCTGGCTTCTCCCGAGGGAGTTATTAATGTGGGACACAGCCTGGCTCCTTCCCTTCTGTCTCCTCATATAAATCCAACTAATTAATTTACTTTAACAAGAGGAATCATTTTCTATCTCTTTCGATCTTTGTTGTCGTTGTTAGAGGTTGGTTCCTCTTAACTTCAAAGCCAATCCGTGACTGCTTTTTGTAATTTCACTTCCAACTTCCTCTGTGCCAGGCTCAGCGCATGAAGACCTCTTATGTAACCGTAGCAGGTCCACCGCTCTAAGCTGGGAAGCAAAGGACCCTTTGTGCTAAACGGTTATTAGATGAGAAAATACCTCCAAGAGGGGGTAAAGGTGAGACTTCACTTTCTCCCAAGTGAAATTAGCAAAAGGAAAACGAGAAGGAGACTTCACGTGATGGAAGACAGGCACTATGAGAAGATTTACATGCTTACATGTGTTTTCAAAGTCTCCAGTACAATGAATTGGCCCACGACCAAATTACACCAAGATAAGTTTAAATATCCTAATTGCCTTTTCTTTGTGACCCCAGAATCAAAACAGGGCTTTAATGAAGCAAATAGCAAGGCAGGAATGAAGAACAAAGCAGGGTGCTGAGGAGGAGCTTGGTCATTTCATTCCAAAGTTAACTTCCTTTATAAAAGGTTAGCTCATGGGGACTTCGTGCTGGTAACGCCAACCTGTTGGGGGGAATTGAGTCTTTTCTCCTTAATTTTTTTAGGAGGTCAAACAAGCACCCTAATTCTGTCTTGGTCGACTGACACCACTTGGTTTGGTCTGTTGGCTCTGGCGCAGTAAGGAGTTTAGTACAAACTAATAGCTTCCTGCAGAGTTTTTGTTTTGTTTTAACTAGTTCAAGGAATAGGACAAAATAGTAGCATACATACGATTGCCTATTTTTTTTTTTTTTTTTGTTAAGTCTTCTATCGCCTTTCAATATTTGAGTAGAAAACCCTGCCAGAAATATGTCACTTATTGCCAAATAACTGTCTCTCCTTCACCATGCCTGGGGAAAGGAGGACTGGGTAGGCGTCACTGTTGCTGTTTCATGCAGTGGTGTCACCACGCAGGAGCCGGAGGTTGCTCTTACAAGGAAAAATCTGTTCCGAGCCAACAAAGACAACGGAGCTGAACTGGGAGAAAATCAAGTCAGTTGGATGTCACTCCATGCTCATCCATGTCAGGAAGGGTTGGGGGTGATTTTCTATTTGAAGAAGAGCTGCTGGACCTTCCAGATCATTCTTTGGAGAACCTTTAATTCTTGCCTAGTGCTGGCAGCGATTTCTTCCTTCCTTCCTTCCTTCCACCCCTCCTTCCTCTTTTCTTCTTTCTTTCTTTCTTTCTTTCTTTCTTTCTTTCTTTCTTTCTTTCTTTCTTTCTTTCTCACTTCTGTGGAAGTGTCAATCCTTTAAAAGCCCTCCCTCCCCCAATAAAAGTAAAAGGCAGATCTGGAAGAGCAAGTGCAGGCCTGTCCATTTGCACACTCATCTGGGGAGAGGAGTTAGGAACTGCTAATGGATGTGGCAGCTGCTGTGGAAACTCTGCCAGGTTCAGGCACGGGGCTTTCATGCCACCATTGAACCCCTTGCTCTTGGCTTCAACCAGAGCATGACTAAAGACACTGGGGAAGCGATCCTGGAACACTAGATAAAAATGAGCCCCATTCTTTGGGCAAGGCAGCTCTATGTCCTTTTACTTTCTGACAGCCTGGAAAACAAATCTCAAAATACAGGCAAAATCCCTCACCCTCTTAGGATCTGAGGGTTTTGAAACTCAGCCGTCCAGGGTTTAAGGTTTAAGGTCTAGAAACCATGGTTACTTTAAAAAGAGTGCCCTCTCTCTCTCTCTCTCTCTCTCTCTCTCTTTCTCTCTCTCTCTCTCTCTCTCTCTCTCTCTCTGTTCTGTGCTTATGAAAAAGTACCTAACCAAAGCATTGTAGAGAGGAAAGGGTTTATTTTGGCTCCCAGCTGGGAGTGCGGCCCAGCATGGTAAGAAGGCTCTAGCTGTGGACGCAGGAGAGGGAAGCAGCTGGCCACATGCTAGCTGTGGACGGGAAGCAGACAGAAATGAATGCTGGCACTCAGCTCCTTCCCTTGTTTCCTCCTTTTTATTTGGCCCCAGTCCACAAAATGGGGCTGACCAAGTTCAGGGTGTATCTCTTCTCTTCAGTTAAACCTTCATGGGCATGCCTAGAGTGGTGGCATCTACGTGATTCTAAGTCTAGTCAACCGATGATAAAGATTAGCTGTCTTGATCCCTTCCCTTCTCCCTTCTCTCCTTTGTAATGTCACAAACCACGTAGCTACATATTTAAAACTGATATTAAAAACATTTTAAAATGGCTATAATTAAGAATATGTTAGCTTTTTTTTTCTTTCTGGGGTTTCAGTAACTTGTGGTCAGCAATAATTTAAAAACATAAAATAGAAAAATCAGAAATAAAGTTATCCACATTTTAAATTACATGATGTTTTGAGTAACATAATGGAATGTCACACCGTCTTAGGGTATGAATCATCTTTCTTGTTCAGTATTCCTATGCTATACTGTATATACAGGGGAAAACAGTATATGTTCTGCACCACTGACAGTTGCAGGCACCACCAAGGGCTTAGAAAACATCCTTTGTATGAAACAGGATGCGAAATATATGTAAAAATTCATGTGCATGTGCAAATACTTCCTTTCTTGGCTTCTTTTGCAATACACTTCCCTTATGATACCAGCTACTGTTTACTGAGCACTTAATTTACACCAAGTGGTGCATGAAGACCTTTGCTTCTATTTCCCCATTATATGGGGGTTATACCCCCAATAACCAAAACCTCAGCGAGGAGGAGTAGCTCCCTTCTTCATTTTGTAAGTCTTTGTTAATGGATTCTTTCATGGATGGCCTAAGCCAAATGGTGACTATTACCAAAATAGAGCAGAGTTGTTACAAGGCATGAGCAGTATTCTCATTCTAGATGAAATAACCGAATGTCCAATGAACTACCCTTTGGGGAAAGTTTACTCATAAGAGACTTGGATATCTCAAAGTGAATTAAATGACTTGCTTCCAAAGAGTGGTACTGGCAGCCTCTTCAATCCCCTTTGCTCTCTCAAATGGTTCAGGGGCACATATGGGTTCAGAAAAGCACATAGCATAGTTTATATCATTAATGAATGCTAGAAAATTCGATGTTATCAGTATTAGACTATCACACCCTGAGGACTCTATTACCACCCCGTTTTTAAGCTATAGCGACTGAGGTAAAGGGCATTAGAAACCTCTCTAAGGTCACACAGCCAAGCCAAAAAGTTGATGATCCAAGCCATAGGTCATTTTTAAAATTTCGTTTACAACTAAAATACTTTGTTAACTTTCACTGAAGAAATTAATATAAGACCATGCATCTCTCTCTTCACACACACACACACACACACACACACACACACACACACACACACACACATTTTTGTAGGGAATCCACACTAAAACAAACATGGCATGTGCTAAAAGCAGGACATGTGTCACTCCAGAAGCCTTTCAATGCCTTTGGTAGTGATGGAGTCCTTAATTACAATGTGCCACTGCTGTTAACCTCTGCAAAAAAAAAAAGTCTAATTATCACAGATTAATGAACAGAGCTTAGGTACATCTGAGGGAGCTTTGCTAAGGGGTTGTCACTTCTCCATTTCATTATGTCTATCAACCTCACTTTCCTCATGCACTGGTTACAGGATGATGATGATGATGATGTTTATTATTATTATTACTATTACTACTACTACTACTTCTAGCTATGCTCTGTGAAACATCAAAAGCAGAGCCCTTGAAAGAGCTCAGGGCAGGGATTGCTTTCCAGGAAATCTTGAGGAAGCCTGTAAATTGGGTGGCTGCTGCTGGCTGCTCACGGATGAATCATGCCATCCATGTCAGTTCATAGGGAATAAAGCTTAAATGGTCGCCAAGGAAACAGGGTGATATTTTGGAAATATCTGAAACCACTGAGAAATTTCTAGGAAAAAAATCAATGTCTTAGTCAAGAGTTGGGTCAACCTTATCTTCATCAGGGTGAGTAACAGTAATGCAAACGAAGGTCCATTTTTCTTATTTCTGTCTGCAGCAGAACCTAACACCACACACACTGGGCTGGGAAGCACAGAGAATGTTCTCTGGACACAGAAGAAACAATATTTGCTGTGTGGGTCCTGAAAACCGGCTGGTCCTTGGAGCAAGGCTGTGCCCGGCGGCCATCTTTGAATATAGGCATAAGCTCTAACAGAGTTCGCACTCTCCTGAGAATCTCAGAAATTCCAATGTCACGGTCTGTCAAGACAACAAGCTTGTAGATAGCAGAGGGCTGTGGCCACATAGAAGACGGGACCTCAGGAGGATCTTGGGTACAATCCACCAGACAGGTCTCATTAATAAATGATTAGATTTGCAAATCTTGTCAGTAGAGATTGCTATCACAGAATTAATGGAATAAATAAGGGAACATTTCCAGTGTGGCTTTCACAGCAAAGTGGACCTCTCTGCTTTTGTTGCAACTTATGGCTGCCTCTTTGATCAACTCCTGGGGAGTTCAAGGAATGATTTTTCTGCTTCCAACACCTGCCTTCAGCTTTTAGGTTTGCATTAACCAAAAAAAAAAAAAAAAAAAAAAAGGAAAAAGAAAGGAACCTTGGCTTTTCATATCATTTTGTGCTTCAAACACAAAGGTTCTCCGGGATAATTTCAGATAAAGGAGCCCTGCAGAGTGAATAATCTGTAGTAAGGAAAATCGGAATTGTGTTTTCAGACATGAGCCATCTGACCCTGAGTTAGGAAGGTGCTGTGTGCGGGGGACTTGCTGACAATGAACACAAAAAGTGTCCACCGTGTTATCCTGGTATCTCCACTTTGTAGCCTGAAGTCAAAGATGTCTCCTAACTCAGAAGCAAACCGAGATGCCACCCAGCAGGTGGACAAAACATATGCTCTGGATAGTAGTGATGGAGGGGTGTTCGTATTTCCTTTGTAAAAGAAAATAAAAAGGAGACGATCCAAGATTTTTCTTTAAAAAAAAAAAAAAAAAAAAAAAAGAGAGGCTGAGACCATTAACCATCTTTATTTCTTAATAATGAGAGTAGGAAAATATGACTATAAAGACATAACTACATGCACATGGCACTGAGGTGAAATTGTCATTTCCACTGGTCAAATCACTTCTGACCACCAACCCACCTCCCTGTGCTCTGTGACTTGGTGGCGATCGGCGTATACTGTCCAGTGATGAGAACACTGTCACATCATGGCTGCTTTCCCGTGCTCCTAAGCTCAGAGGGGGGGGGGGGTAAAGCATTTGTACAAGCTGCAGAGGAAAAGCACGTGTCCGCATTAGAAGATTAATATGTAAGTCTCACGAGAGAGGATGAAAGACCCTGAAATGACTTGGTCTGGGGAAGAAAATGAAATACGTGCGATCTCCTCTTCGAACAGAACAGGAAAATGGCGATAGCTAAACAACAGGGTTTCTGAGTAGCTATCAGAAGAAAAAGAATCTTCCTTCCAAGCTAGTTCAGCCGGACAGCTCCAACATTGTCTTTTTTGGGAGATACGGCAAAGCTGAACAGTAACTGGGTGCGAGATGGGCAAAAGTTCTTCTGAATCCTACCTTGTGGTAGGGGAGAAGAGAGTGAACACAATATTAAGGTTGGTCAGATGAACTTCTTTTATAAAAGTACTGAAGGAGAGAACTTTGTGCTGCTGCCCAACTTCAGGGCTAGTTAATGGATTGGAGCTTATTTCAAGGTGTCTGTTTTGGTGGAGAGGGGCTTCTGTTGAGGGCTAAGGACTAGACCATGTTCACCTTCATTCCTCAGAATCACCACTCTCTAAGATGACAGAAAAATCAAATAATGAAGAGAACTGTGACAAGACAGGCCTGACACTCCTGACCATCCTGTAAGCTCCGTCAGGCTCACCATTTCCCTCCAGTTCTCCCACTAGGAATTCACATATATTAGATGTCGAGCATTTTTGTTTTCCCTTTTATCAAAAATTGATTTTTTTTCTCTCACATAATAGTTCCTGATTACTGTTCCCCTCACTCTATTCCTCCCAGTTTCTCCCCCCCTTGCTTTCCCATCTGGATCACCCCCTTTCTGTCTCCCCATTAGAATACAAACAGGCTTCTAAGGGAATAATAACAAAATAAGATAAAAATGAAAACTAACACATTGGGATAGTACAAAACCCACAAACAAAAGGAAAAGGGGTCAAGAGAAGGCCCAAGAATCAGAGACTCACTCATTCTCACACTCAGTTTTTATGGGTAAAAACACTAAACTGGAAACCATAATACATACCCCAATAACTTACAGAGTAAAAATGGAAAAAAATATAAATAAAATTTTAAAATAAAAATAAGATTAAAAAAAAAAGGCCATGAACAAAACATTTGGGACAAGGAACCTTCTAAGATGCCATTGACTTTGGCCATCTACCTCTGGTCATGCAGCCTACCCTTAAGTGTGGTCTATTTACCCAGTGGGACTCCCTTGAAGAAAACTAAATTTTCATTTGCATGTGGTTATCAATGAGAGATCACTCCTGGGTTAGGGATGGGGGCGTGTTTCAACTTCCCCGTTCAGCACTAGGACCCCATCTGGGGCACACCTGTGCAGGCCCTGTGCTTGCTGCCTCAGTCTCTGTGAGTTCACGTGTGCATCGGTCCTGTTGACTTGGTGGCCCTTATTTTGTTGGTGTCCTCCTCCCCCTCTGGCTCTTACACTCTTTCTTCCTCCTCTTCTACAGATTTCCCTGAGCCCCGAGGGGAGGAATATGATGGAGACATCCCATTTAGGACCGAGTGTTCCAAAGTCTCTCGCTCTCTCCGTATTGTCTGGCTATGTGTCTGTATTTGTTCTCATCTACTGCAGGAGGAAGCTTCTCTGATGATGGCTGAACAGGGACTAATCTACAAGTATAGCAGAATGTCATTAGGAGTCATTTTATTGCTATGCTCTTTTAGTAGAATGGTAGTATTTGGTTTTCTCCTAAATTCCTGAGCTATCTAGTCTCAGGTTCTTGGTCACCCAAGCACTGTTGGGTATGGGTCCCATCTCATGGAGCCTTAGGTCAAATCGAAGAATGGTTGGTTATTCTCACAAGCTTTACATGACCATAGCCCTAGCATATCTCACAGGCAAGACACAATGGTAGATAAAGGTTTTGTGGTTGGGTTGGTGTGCAGAGTTCCTTCCTGTACCAAAGATACTAGCAAGTAAAGGGCGAGGGCTCCATGGAGTCACCAGCTCAACTTCTCTATGCTTGGTGAGTTGTGGAGGTGTTGTCTTCAGCAATGGGGTCTTGCTGTCAGCTTGTGGAGAGTAATCTACAATATGGCAATAGCCTGGATTGCTTGGGGGGTTCTCAAAAGTCCCCTTTGGCCAACAACTCATTAGCTGTAACCCATTCCTGGAACTGGAGGCTTTGTTTGGTGATGAAAGATGTTCAGGTGGGGCTCTGCCTCCCTCATTATTTGGTGATTTCATTTAGACGGTCTTTATATGTGTATATATTTTAGGAAACTCCTATTGTATTAGGTTCTCATACTACTCCGCAATGCCTCTTTATCTTAGCTGTCTTTCTCTGTATTCCTTCCCTCTTCCCTTCCCATTCCCACTTGACCCATTGCTGCGCCAACCTCCCCGCCCCCATCCATCCTATTTATCTTTCCAAAGGAAACTTTCTGTCCCCCATTAGTCCCTTCCTCTATAGCTAACCTCACCAATTTAACATCTAATATGCACATATAAGTGAATATATAGTATATTCGTATTTCTTGGTCTGAGTTACCTCATTCAGGATTTTTTTTTTTCAATTCCATCCATTTGCCTGAGAATTTCATGGTTTCATTTTTTAAAAAATGTCCGAGTAATATTCCATTGTGTAAATGTACCACATTTTCATTATCCACTCTTCTGTTCAGGGACATCTAAGTTATTTCCAATTTCCAGCTATTATGAATAGTGCAGCAATGAACATGGTTGAACAGGTGTCTCTGTGGTAGGATGAAGCATCCGTTGAGTATACGCCCAAGAATGGTATAACTGAATCTTGAGGTAGATCGATTCCCATCTTCCTAAGGAGCTGCCACACTGATTTCCACAGTGGCTGTACAAGTTTGCACTCCTACCAGGACTGGATAAGTGTTCCCTTTGTTCCACATCCTCATCAACATGAGCTGTCACTTGTTTTATTGATCTTAGTCATTCTTATAGGTGTAAAATTAAATTTCTGTCTTATAAGTTTATTTAGTTATTCACTTTACATCTGATCGTATTCCCCTTCTTCCTCTCCTCCCCTCTCCACCCTCTTTCCTGTATCTCCCTCCCCTTCTCTTCAGAAAAGGATAGCCCCCACCTTCCTACCAACCTACCCCAGCACAACAAGTTTAATCAGGAGTGAGCATAACCTCTTCCACTGCCGGGGGGGGGGGGGGGGGGGGAGGGGGGAAGTAATCAAAAAGCAGGCAACAGAGTCCATGTCAGAGACAGCCCCTGCTCCTCTTACTAGGGGACTCACAATAAGATAAAGCTGCCCATCATCTACATATGTGTAGGTGTCTTAGGCCCAGTCCATGAATAGTCCTTGGTTGGTGCTTCAGTCTCCGCAAGCACCCCCTGGGCCAGGTTAGTTGACTTTGTTGTTTTTCTTGTGGTGTTTCTTTCCCCTCCAAGTCCTTCTATCCTTCCTCCACTTTTATACCAGGTTCCCTGTACTCCCCCTGATGTTTTTCTTAGCATCTGTTTAGATCCACTGCTGGGTGGAGTCTCTCAGAAGACAGCTATGCTCGGCTTTCTCTTACAAACATAGCAGAGTTTCATTAATATTGTCAGGGGCTGGCTCGCTCCCATGGGGTGGGTCTCAGGTTGGGCCAGTCATTAGTTGGACATTCCCTCAATCTCTGCTCTGTGTTTATCCCTGCACATCTTATAGGCTGGGTAAATTTTGAGTTGAAGGCTTTGTGGGTGGGTTGGTGTGCCCCTCTCTCCACTAGAAGTCCTATCTGGCTAAACAGTGGCCTCTTCAAACTCCATGACTTGAGGGGGTTCAGCTAGAGTCACCCCATGTCTTCCAGGAGCTCCCTACCCTGTTGCAGACCTCTAGCTTGTCTCAGAGATGCCCTCCACACTTGGTTTTCCTTCTCTCTCCAAGCCCTCTGGCCTCCTCACCTTGCTCTCCCCATATCTGAGCCCCACCCTCATATCCCTCCCCACCCCCCTCATATCTTGTTCCCTCTCTTCATCCACTTCTGTTGTCCATTCTATTATCACTTCTGAGTGAGATTCAAATATTCTTTCTTGGGCTCTCTTGTTACTTAGCTTCTTTGGGTCTGTGAATTGTAGTATGGTTATCCTGTACCATATGGCTAATATCCACTTCTAAGTGAGTACATACCATGTATGTCTTTCTGGGTCTGGGTTACCTCACTCGGGATAATATTTCTAGTTCCATCCTTTTGCCTGCATATTTCATGATTCTCTTGTTTTCAATAGCTAAGTAGTATTCTGTTGTATAAATGTACCACATTTTCTTTATCCATTCTTTGGTTGAGGAATATCTGGGTTGTTTCCAGTTCCTGGAAGCCTGGATCCCTTCTTTCTCTGGGAAACACGGATGCTGGCATTTTGGAGTCAGCAGCAAGGCCTCTTGCTCACTCTGCAGTCACTGTGCTCCCGCTACCCAGATAGGATGCTCACTGGGCGCCGCCATCTTCCATCAAGACCTTGTACGATCCTGTTGTTCCGCAGGCTCCTCGGGGAGATGCGTAGAGCCATGGACCAGAGTTTGAGACTGTGTCCCTGGACTCATCCTTGGAAAGGCAGGAAGAGTTGGGTGGCTGAAGGCTGGGACCATGTGTCTGTGGAACTCAAGATCTGACCTTGGGAAGCCAGCAGGGGGTGAGTGGTAGGAGGCTGTATCTGCGCATCCCTGGAACCTGACTCCTCAGGGAGGTGGGAAGTACTGGGTGGCTGAAGTGACTCCTTAGTGTCCAGGTCCCTCCACTCTCCAGGGAGACACAGACACTGGTGTATTGGTGTCAGTAGCACAGCTACCCGCTTACTCTCCGGTCATTCGGCTCTTGCCACTCAGACGCTGTGCCCACTGGGTGCCACTATTTTGGAGTCTCCTCTTTTGCTCTTCTATATACAAGAGCCATCTAAGATGAAATTTGAATGTAGCTTTGATTTGCATTACCCTGATGACTAAGGCATTCTTTGACAGTTTCTCAACCATTTGAGTTTTCTCTTTTGAGAATTCTCTGTTTAGATCTTTACCCTCAGTTTTAATAGGGTTATTTGTTTTCTTGATTTTTTTTTTAATTTTTATTTTTTAGTTCTTTTTATTTTGGGCATTAGCCCTCTATCAGATATGCAGTTGATAAAAATCATCACAGAGGAGCCAGAATGTTGTTGGAGAATCAGAAGATAATTTTTTACTCAGCATGTTTTAACTTGAATTGCTGTCAAGCATAGGAAGGGAGGGAGCATGATCTCTGTCCACCACGAGGCACTTCTAAGGCTCTGGTACCTTGGAAACACACGAAGCTTCTTCCTTGAGCCATTCCAGCCAGAAGGCGATGCCCATTATCTAGAAGCCTGATGTTGAGAGTAATCATTCAGAAGGAAGCAACACACTGACGAAAGGAATGGGCTTCCAGTTTTCTCTCCCAGCATCCCCACCCACCATGTGAATGGACACAAGCACAGATTCTAACACATGGCCTCCCAGAAATAGGCGAGTCCTGAGGTCAGGGTCCTGATGAACTTAGTTTCCTGAGAGCTGTCATTATACCTCTTGGGCAAGTTACCATGGAGTCAACTTCATATCTATCCAATTAAAAATTCCATTAACAGTATACTTCTGAATAAATATTTATAATCTATGCAGATCAGTTAAAAGTAAAAAACACATAGGATTATATCCTAGTTCAATGTAGAGTGATTGTTTCATATGCATAATGACCGAGGATCAATCCTCAGTACTGCCCAAAAGTATATATATGTATATTATATATTTTAACATATGTATATGTTTATACATGTTATAAACATATGTATATGCACACATATAAATACTTTATACACACACATACACACACATATATATGGCTAGGCATGGTGGTACACACTTAAAATCCCAGCACTCAGGAAGCAGAGGCAGGCAGATCTCTTGAGTTTGAGGTCAGCTTACTCTACATAGTGAGTTTCAGAACAGCCATAACTACACACAAAAACTCTATCTCGAAAACAAATAAACAAATAAATAAAAAAATATATATATTTAAAATGTACCTTTGACTATCTTTTGTAATTTCACCCAATGGCACACAAATAAAAAGTGAGATGCTGTGTTGGCTAGCTTATATCAACTTGACACAGCTACAGTCATTTTTGAAGAGGGAACTACACCTAAGAAAATACCTCTATAAAACTGGCCTATTGACAAGCCTATAGGACATTTTCTTAATTAGTGATTGATGTGGGCAGGCCCAGCCCATTGGAGATGGGGTCACCCTGGTTGGCAGTCCTGGGTTATGTAAAAAAGCAGGTTAAGCAAGCCATGGGGAGCAAGCCAGTGAGCAGCACCCCGCCAGGGCCTCTCCATTAGCTCCTGCCTCCAGGTTCCTTCCCTATTTAGGTTTCTGTCTTCACTTACATGGAACTGTGAGTGAAATAAACCCTTTCCTCCCCAAGTTACTTTTGGTCATGGGCTTTCATCACAGCAACCATAACTCTAAGACAGATGTTCAAGACATTTCTTGCTTCCTGGTTCATGTTGTTTCCTCTGAGTTTCCTTCTTTGTGGGAAATGATTTTCCTAAGTAGTGAATTTTTGCATCGATGAAATAAATGAATGCTCATTGTAGGAATCAGAACAAAACGATCACATGACTGGACCTGCAACCGCCTGAGAGATAAAATTCTGAGTACATCTGTATGGGAGACTTTATATTGTCCTAGCTGTGATGAGAAGACCCACTTTAAATGTAGTAACACACTATTTCATGGGTTAGGGTCTGGACTAGAATTTTTTAAAAAAGAAAGAAGGCTGAGCGCCAGGAGCCATCTCTGTCGGCTTCACAGTTGTGGACTCAGCAGGATCAGCTGTCTAGGCCCCTGCTGCTGTGGCTTCCCTGTTGTGACTGGCCACCCCTCAAACTAGGAGCTAAAAACCAAACAGACAAAACCTCTTCTTTCCTCTAGTTGCTTGGTGATAAGAGAAACAACTAGTGGATTGACTCCATCAATACCAGTGTCCACAATGGCACAAATCATGCTGTTGAGTGAAAAAAAATGTGAACTACTCTGGATGAAAATTAAAGCAGCTGCCACTACTTGCAAAAACACAGTATAAGATCTACAAAGCAGGTGAACTGGTTGAGCCACGCAATGCACAGCAACCTCAACTGAAAGGGTTTTCATATTAGCCGGGTTTGTTGCGGGATAGGAAGCCTTGGAGAAGCTCTTCTCATTAACAAATTCTGGCCCTACCCATGCCCAGTTCTCACTTATTATTATGACTGCTGCAGATCGCCTCGTGCCTATTCTACACCCGGTAGACATGACACGTCCCCCTCCTTCCTCCCCTCTGGAGAGTGTTGATACTCTGCCAAGGTGCTGCTTTCTCTTGCTCAGCGAGTTTAATAAATGCAGTTTTGCAGGATCAGCAGTGTTCCGGGTGGTGTTGGAGCTTTGATAACTCAAAGAGGTATTCAGGAGGATTGGGCCCCACCGCTGGGCAGGCAGGTTTATGAATTCATTACATGATTTAACTTACATTTCCCTTGTAATGTATGCATAGGGGTGATATATGATTTTTAAAAGTTATATAGCTGTTAAGCTCAGAAGGACATTTGCAAAAGTGCAAAATGATGGACTCTAAGAAAGCATCGTGTTAAAGGCTATTAGCACCAGGTATTCCTTCGTAGTGATCACCATGCTGCCTCTGGCACTGTGCACTTACGCAGGGGCGGCAATGGTGGCCAGCTGTCTTGTACTTAGCGCTGATAAGGGGCCACGCAGCATGCCAAGTGCCTCCCCTGAGCTTCTTACTCCTTTGCTTACGTCCTACAGCAAGCTTTGTGCTTGTGAATGCTCAGCTGCAGTATGCCTTACGTTTATACAAATGGTGGGTGAGTTAGGGTTTCGCACATAGTCAGACACCAGAAGACAAGGCTATGGGGGGGGGCGGGGTTGAGGGGGGAGAAATGAAGCCTGCCATGCAATTTTCTTAATACCGGCAGACAGCATTAATTAGAATGATAGTATTTATGAATGACAGGCACTAAATTTGGGGTTGGGGCTCTTAAGAGTGATATATTTAACAGGTCTTTGCGGCTCGTTGACAATTGAAGTCGTTTCTTTTGCGTATTTAAGGAAAAGCACCTTCTGAACATAAAATGCGTGCCAGCTTATTTCTTCCCAAAAGAAAGAGAGTCCCCAGGTGTTCATGGGCTTACATCAGGGTTAAAAAACAAGCAGCCAGATAAAAAACAAAGCCAGCACTTGGGTCATCCATTTAAGTCACTGCTTGACAGCTGTTCTGGGAACGGCTGTTGCCAGGGGTTACTGCAGGGCGCGCAGCACCGTCCCTTCCCATCAAGTCAAACCTGAGCTGCCTCGATGCCTCCTGTCGTCTCTGGAGAGGCGGCCTTGCCTTCCTTTCCCCACCCTACCCCAGCTTTGTGGTTAATATTAAAGCTGTTTTTTTTTTCCTTTGCAAAAGAAGCAAGCAACAAAAGGCAGAAAATTCCCTCAGTGTTGCTAGGATAGTTAGTCTTTGGCTCTGGTGTGTTCTTGCCCTCTGCTTCCCCCGTGTAGACCACAGGTTCAGCACCAGGGTTTTCTGTAAACTTTGGCATGGGAGTCCAAAGTGCTGCCTTCCACAGGTGGAACCCCCTGTGGGCCAGGCATTATTCAAGCACCAGTGTACCAACACAGCCGTCAAGATGTGTAAACGGCTCCTAATTGGATTTTTCAGGGAGTTAGCCTGCTTGGCCGTTTAGACCCAGAAGCATGACCAGGACACACTGTCTGATTTTTCCTTCCATCACCAGCTTCCTTCTCTTCACACACCTCAGGACCGGAAATCCACCAAACTTCCATTTCATCTCGACCTTTGGATTACTGTAAAGGGGAGGGGTGGTGAAGGCCGAGCATCTAGTGCTGCTGCGGGGTGGGGAGCGTGTATGCTAAAACAAGCATTATGCTAGCTGTATTTAACTTCCTGGTTCTCCAGAACTGCGGAAGGTGGTCGTCATCTGTGTCAGTGTACAGAGGTCATTTGTGGGGAGCAGTATGAGATCCTTGTAAGGCATTCAGCACACTGGCATTTCTTTGGTTTGGGTTTCAGATATTGTTTGTGAATCATAGTATCCACTGATGCTCTGAGCCAAATTAAGCCTCACCAAACATGCTATAGAACTCCGCCATTTTACCGGAAGGAGTTCCTTCCCCGTTTTGTCTCTCCTCCCTCTCTTTCCTGACTCTTGCTTCTCGACCATAGCTTCCTTGTCCCTACAAACCCCTTCCCAAGGTTTGCTTATAGATTATTAAGATAAAAAGATGTAAATGCATGGCATGGGGGGGGGTGCAGATTAAGGTAGGCACAGCTGGTGTCAACAAAAACAGAGATGAAAGAGCATTGAAAGGACAGCCCACGGGGATGGGGGGGTTGCTTTCTTATGACTCTCCTTGAACTTTCACCTCCCAAACCGTGCCCCAGGCAAGTAAACAGCAAGCATACACTACCTTCTGGGACTCTTCATCCATTTTCATTTTAATCTCTCTGCAAAGTGGCCACAAATATGTATGCTGGAGAAGAGAAGTGCTGGAGACATAAGTCAAATTTGAAACGACATCGAATCTCGGAGTTACCCAACTTATGAAGTCCTCAGTGGCTTATCAGTTCGTGTCAAAAGAAAAGGCAAGCGTCTCTAATGAATGTTTTAACATTCAAAATGGCTACAAGAGCTTTTGAAAAATATCGCCTTGAGGCATTTTAAGTGACTTTATCTCACCCATGTATTTTGTGGGCTGTCTGTGAGGAGCATGTTTTACTTCGATAATTAAACTAGTCTGTGGAATCATGACATAAATTTTTAAGATACAAAAAAACACCACCCAATGAGGTTTTTTTTTTTTTTTAAATAAATGACGCAGACAAAAAAAAAAAGACCCCCTTAAAGCTCAGCTATTTAACAATGCAGATAAACTCTCCTGCATCTGATAAAACAAGGCAGGTTAAAGATGGAGCACTGCCAAGTCAATTCTCTAAGGAAAGCCACACACTGCCTTTCCCTCTGTACCACAGCTGGATTTTTTTTTAAAGGACCATAAGTTTAGTGTGTACATTGTAAGCAATTTTTTTTGTCCTATAAAATGTAATTTTAGTCTTACCACTTGGTTACAAATGAGGCTGTGGGGACAGCACACAGCTGACTGGTGTTGGGGCAGAGGTCTGAGATCATCCCTCCGTCTCACTTCCAGTGGATTTCTTTTTATTGTCTTTGTTTGATACTGCCACCATTTACATTTAAAATTCCAGTGAGCTCGATATTGAAAATATGGATACAATTATTAAGTAATCCTCAAGCTGAGTACAGAAACCAGGAGGCAAACAGGCTCTGTCCTACTGGTCTGAGAACAGTTTCCAAATCATTTTACCTAGTATATACACAACGGGGGAGGGTTACCCCCACCCAAGATGCAACTTACTTTGCCTAAAAGCTTTATAGAAACCTGAGATTTGTGTTCCCCGAGCCATTTATACTCAACCACAACATCTAACTTTTTACAAATTTGAAAATCAAATAGCTTTCTGGTTTGAAGAGCATTTAATACAGTGTGACCAGTTTAAAGTTAGCATCTTTGTATTTGGGGAGATTAATGGCAGCGTGTTATATTTCAGTTACTACAAGATACTTCTCTATAATAAACGAGAGCAATAATATCCACATTAAGTGAATAAATAGCATCTTCAAAGTGTGACGTAGGCACGTTATTACCGTGACGTAAGTTGATCATTACCACAGTGAATTACAAACAGTGCAATAGGAAACCGCCACAGGAAGGCAGATATTTTCGTCTCAGCCTACAGGGATTTTGGCTGATCATGCGCCTTGGCATTAACAGTAGCCAAGTGAAAATTCTCACACACATGAAGTAGAATACTGTTTCTTATCTCCCCAGCCTACACCTTCATTTTAGCAGGCTTGGCCTGAGAAAGTGACTTATTTTTTTTTTTTCAGAGAATCTGAGTCAAAATGGAAATACAGGTTGTGGTGAGAATTCTGGAATTTTGGTTTCTTTAAAAAACACACACACACACAAAAAAAACATTATATGAATATGAGCAGCCGACTGTGATTTGCCTCGTGCTCTAGCAGAGGCATAGTTTTGCTAGCAGTAGGTAGGTTTCTGTGGTTGTATAACGTTTGGAATTCTGGGGACTTGTCAGAGGATATATAAATGCTAAGGCCCTGAGAGGTATAGTGAGTTGTAGTTGTTTCTTGTTGTTTGCAGTTTGTTAAGTAGTCATGAGCAAAGAAGAAGCAAGAAGAAGAACAATTAGATACTATATTCTTTTGGATCATACAAAGCACTTTTGGGGGGGATTAAGGTGCTTCTTAACGGTCTGATTGGATTGCTGTTTTTACTGTTTTTCTTGTTTTAATGCTTTAAAAACCTGGGTGCATCTTATGTTGAGGTGCATGTTATGGTCCAAAAAATACAGTATCCTGCTGGCAAAGGTCAAGCTTGCCCCAAGGAACTCAACTCCCCCAGTCAACAAGAAGTAGTCTAAAGGTAACAGTGCCACTCTTTCCGACCCCTGACTCTATTCAGGAATCTCTTTCCTCTCTATCCTTTTTTCTTTCTTATCTAGTATTAAGAGGATGAAAGGATGGGGGAAAAGGGTGGAAGAAAGAAGAACCCACAAAGCAGCTAAGACTGCCTACAACAGGTGGCAAGTGACTTGACTAAGTTACAGAAAAACAAACACTCGGGAAAATCAAACGCCAACAAATAGATATTTGCTTCCCTGAAAATACAGTTGGGTGCCACAGATTGTAGAGAAACTTCCTGACAAAAATGTCTAGGAAATCACTACTTTTTAAATTGTTCTGAGTTTGGGGATGGGTCCCAGAGGGAGAATGCTTACCCTGTATTTTTAAGGTCTGAGTTCAATTCCCAGCACTTCATTAAGGAAACAAACAAGCAAACAAATCAAGTATCTGAGCCACAGAGATGGCTTAGTGGGGTAAAAAAAAAAAAAAAAAAATGCCGGGCAAGCCTGAAGGCCTGAATTGGAAGCAAGAACTCTACAGTGGAAGGAAGGAACTGATTCCTGATGCTATGACATACAAACTCCTGCACACACGTGCACATGCTCTCTCACACACACACATTTTTTTCATTAAGCAATGTCCTGAATGTTATGTGGTGATAAGTACCCACGTCATTGATGAGATAGTCCAGGGACTCAAGGCAGAGGCCAAGGAGAGAAAGTAGGATGGTCCCTCTTTCCTTTTTCATCTGCCTCCTTGCCTCTCTCCACACAGTTTCAGATAACTTGGTTATTATAAAGAATGACCAAGGGGCATTGACCCCTCAGGGCTGTGCTGGAAGCTGGAGCTAAGGCCACTGACATAATGACCCTGTGGACACTACAGTTTAGAGCTGCACCTTGCTTAGAGGGGTGGCTTTGGGATTTGGTAGGGAGCAGAGAAGAAAGCTAGGCACTGATACTCAGGGACAGCAACGTTTTCTAAGGCGTTTCCTGCAGGGTTAGGTAGGCAGGTGTTGCCTAATTGCACCTCCACAACAACAATGTGTAGATAAAAATCTGCAGACCAAAGGAAATGTGGGCTCTTCTTCATTTTCATTTCTGCCATTTAAAAAAAAAAAAAAAAAAAAAAGGTCTTTAAAGTAGTTTTATCTCTGCCAGCCTTTGTAGGTCCAGGAAATTGCTGGTGATATTCTGGAATCAAAATAGCTTTTAAAATAACCTTAAATATGTACCTTTAAAAGATCAGGTTGAAAAATAAAATCAGGTTGCTAAGTGCAAATGATCGCCTTCAGAATTAGAGGCTCTTCTTGCCTAAATACAACTCAAAGTCATCATGATAGTTAAGTTTTATGGCTAACTTGGCTGCCTCTGGGATCAGATAAGAGACATGCCCCTGGGTAGGTATGTGAGGGTATCTTCTGGAAGCAGTAGCTGACCGGAAGAGACTTGGAGGAGGCACCACTTTCTGTGACCAGCCCAGCTTTGACTGGATCTGAGGGAAAAGCAACATAGTTTTTGTTTGCTTTGCCTTTGCTCCTTGTTGGTGGACACATTCGTCACGTTGTTGTTGCTGCTGCTGCTGCTGCTATCAACCCTCAATGACATGGAGCCAGCGTCCAGTGTGAACTGAAGACCAGCGGCTGTAAAGGGGCCATCCTCCAGGCCTTCGGCACTAGATGGGGCATGCAGCCCTGTGGACTGAACAGATTATGAGGTTCTCAGCTTTTCTAGCATGCAGACAGCCATGTTACTATATTACTATACCAGCCAATCTAATAAATCCACCCCCACCCCCTGCCTCTCCGCCCCCCAAGAAATAATTGAGAGTCAATGGCAAGGCCAATAAGGCAGAACTATAAGAAAATATGAACTTCAGAGTGAGTGTAGTGCTGCTGGATCTGTGCCCAATCAGAGTTTTCTTAAAAATTGTGGTTTACTGAATGAGTTTGCCATGTGGCTATTAACATGGCCAAGAGCAATGAGATCTTCACACCCAAATCCTACACTAAGGATGAATACTATATATTTTCTCTCCTATGGAGAACCTATATTTAAGTGTGTGTGTGTGTGTGTGTGTGTGTGTGTGTGATGCACACATCTCTCTCTCTCTCTCTCTCTCTCTCTCTCTCTCTCTCTCTCTCTGTGTGTGTGTGTGTGTGTGTGTGTGTGTGTGTTATAAAACAGAAGGGTAGAGATCTTAAGGTGGAGGAAAGAGAGGGTAATGGAATACAAGGAACATAAAAGGGGGGTTCTTGGGGTGCAGAGAAGCAGGTGGAGAAATAGTGGAGAAGAAGGCAGATAAGTACAAAACATGTTGTGAAAATGCCATTGTGAAACCTATTGCTTTATAGGCTAACCTAAGAGCTAAATTAATAAAACAAACTCTCCACTCAAGGTTGTGGTTCACAGGCTGTGGTTGAAGTATCAGATGACCATGAAAGTTGTTACCATCCTAAGGCCCCAATTCCTTCAATCTATAGTAGACATGATGACTGTCGCCCAAGAGTCAACCCACCTGGTGTCTGGAGGCCCTCACACAGTGTCCACCACTTTATAAGCCTTCCTTAGCCCAAAGACTGTCATTGGTCAAAAATTAAAAAGTTATTTTGCTCGTACATTGGTACTGTGAAATTCTGAGTAGCAATGCCTGACCCACATGACACAAAGCTGTTGACTATCTTTAATCTCACTTAGTGACAACTGCTCCAGAAATATTTCATTGACATGAATTTAATTAATGTATCCAAAATCTAAAAACTCTGACTTCAAAATTCATCTAAGGCCAAAGGGTTCCAAAAGGACACTGTCCATCTTCCAAGATAATGATAATGAAAGTGGTAATAGCCACATTTTTTTTGCCTTGATTAACTTGTTTCTTGCTCTTGATTGTGATACATGGTTCTTGATTTGGGGACTTTTCATCTTGCATTGTTTTCTTTGTCATGCCCTTTTGCTGCCACTATGACATGGATTCTTAGAATCTGTGTTCTTCCTCCACTTCCTAATGTGGACCCTTTGGGATATTATAGACCCTCCCACTCTCTGGCACTTGGGCTCTGGTTTCTAGGTATGAGAAATTTGACCTGGATCCTGTAAATACAAATACTTTGCTGTTCAGAGGTTGGGGAAAACAGATGGTTTATTTAAGTAAAGATGGAAGAAAGATAAAAATAAAGATGATTCATCTCCTGTAAAACAGAATCCATCCACACTTTGGCACCTTCTTCATTTCTTATTGATCACAGTCCATTCTATCTAAACAGCTCCTTTCAGACAACTATCTTGTGGTCTGAATTCTGCGATGGGAATCAGTGGTCCTGTTGAGGGCTGGTGAATATCATCTGAAATGAACTTAATTCCCCAGTGGCAGGGTAGATAATATTTCTTTGGTCTCCTTACTGTGAGGTTAGGATTTTGTCTGTCGATTGACAAATGCCCATAGACCAAGAAACACCTTTCCCATGTCAAAGAGCATGTAGGAAAGGAGTCCCCACTTAGTGGGAGCCATTCCTGAGAATGCTGCCCTATCACAGTCCCCTTTGGTAACTACCAAGCCAGGATACCAGTTTTCTCATTCCTTTCTTAGCCTGTGGTGGTTTGAATGGCATGTGTCCTCATAGACTCAGGTGTTTGAATTTTGATCTACAGTTGGAGGCATAGTTTGGGTAGACTTAGGAGATGTGGCCTTGCTGAAGGAAGTATGTCCCTAGACGTGGGCATTGAGGCTTCAAAGCCACATACCACTTCTAGTTCACTACCTTGCAGCTTCCTGCTTCAATATGTGAGCCCTCAGCATCCTGCTCTAGCCTGATGCTTGCCGCTACTCTTCCTTGTCACAGTGGACACATATCCCTTTAGAACCATAATCTCAAGTAAACCCTTCCTTCTGTTAGTTGCTTTGGTCATGGCATTTTATCACAGCAATAGAAAAGTAACGAAAACAGAGCCCAAACTTACATTTCACTAATGTGCCATCTGTAAAAACATCATTAAGAAGGTCACATAAGATGTATACATTTTGGAGTAGATGCCATGTAAGATGTATGCATGTTTGGACTATATTCAAAGGATGAAAATCCAAAGGCTTTTATTCTAGGGTCATTTCATGTGTAAGCGTGCTCATTGGCTTGAATACATAGGATACCTTCATTTAATTGCAACAATGGGAAATAAATCTGGGAAAGAAGAAGTGCGAAGTTGGCAGTAGGTGATGTGTAGCATGAACACACCACAGCGATCAACTACCAGGTCCTGTGGAGAGGCTTGGGTAGTCTGGGTTAAAATCGAAGATGTTTTGAAAAAAAAAAAAAATGATGGATTTGAGGTAAACCTTTAAAAGTGTGTATGTCCAGATAATGGCAATGAGACAGAGATGAAAGGAAAAGGAATGGCAGGTATCTTTAGGAATCCAGGAAGAGCTACAAAGCTGTTGTAGAAGAGCCATGGGGGGTGGGGGGGGGACAGCAATGTACAGGCTCATCCTAAGCCTTGCTCAAGAGACTAAAGTTCTTGTATTTGTCTGATACTTAGCATAGGACTTAAAAAGGAAGATAGTGTCACCGTAGCTGTATTTTGGTACGAGAAAAGTGAAGGTTCGTAAAGCAGAGGAGAAATAGATTGTGCCAAATGGTTAATAAAATGAAAAGGCTTGCCGCTCATTTTATTGACCATTGGAACCAATACTCTGACAAATAGTAACTGCCAGCTCCATTTTTTAAAAATGAGGTATGTGTGTGTTAAATCCCATGTCTAGGGCCACACAGTTAGCAAGTGGCTAGTGCAGAACTTTAACCCAGGTTTGTTTGCAACCAGAGCCGCCTTCCTGTGGGCCTACAACAGGGATGACTCAGTCTCCACATCATCCTATCAGTGTGTGGTGTTGGGGAGAGTCCCCAAAGCCTTGGGCTCTACCAGCTTTCACATCGGGAAGGCTCTGTTAGGGTGATATAGCGGGGGTGAAAATAAAGGCGGGAACTGATGCCTACTCTAAAGAAGTGCCCATAGATGCGGTGACTGAGCCCAAGTCAGGGGCTCTGTTCCCTTGCTTCAGGGCTGGCTGTGTAGAAGACTTATGGAAACATCAGTTTAAAAAGAAAGTTACAAGGGAGACAGATGATGAATTATTGATGAAGACACGGGCCAACATGGGCCTCCTGTTCTTTCCCCTCTATCTGATCTCCACTATCTCTGCCTTTTATTACCAATGTCTGTGGAAGGCAGTAAGATGCATGTTTCAGTCCTATTGTAAGTCACGTAAGATAAGATTTATAAAATGTTTGAGAAGGTGAGGCGAGTGCAGGGGGGGAGGGAAAGTAGTGTTTAATGAGAACCCTCTGCTGAATCTATCCTCAGCCACTTGGATTTACTGCAGTCAAAATTTCCTGTAAAAACACTGTTCTATTGACTTTGCACCATTCTCTCCATGGTGGCATTGGGCCCATGGTGCGGTTACAGGACCAAATCTCAGTCAGCAATTAAAATTCATGATCTTGCTACTGCAAAATCATAGTCTGGGTACCATCTTGTGGTTTTTATTAGGGGAAAATTAGTGGCACTTTGATTCACGAAGGGCTTATGGCAGACCTGGGCCCTGTGGTGGCCCTAATACAGCCATCACTGGAATGCCAAGAGGCAGCCTGCTGTGTTAACAGATGTCATCTTGTGCCAAACTCACATAACTGAAAGGTTATGAGCCAATAAAAAAAAAATCTGTGGCTCTCCTTCTTTGGTTATGAGATGCAAGGGCAAGCATTTTGGAAAGCAAGCTGCCTTGTTTCCTGTTAAAATATGCCTGTCAGAGTGGCCAGTTTCTATGGCGCGGAGCATTTTGTAAGCACATCATGTCAATATATCTTTGTCTGGTGGATGAGCCTTACTCAGGTATACACTTATTGTTCAATAGCAGATCGCTGTGGGAAACTGATACAGAGTGGGGTGACTTTAGCATTTTTGTTTTGTTTGGTTTGGTTTGGTTTGGGTTTTTTTTTTGTCAAGTTTCTGGTTTGCAATGAGAAAGATGCTTCAGACTCAGAATAGAGAACAAGGTGTCTCCACTCTGTGACGATAAATATCTGGTCTAGCTACCTAACGGTTATTTGATTTGGTACAAGCTACCCAGCTGGGGAAGGCCTGTGGTGTGCTATCTGTGAATAGGATTTATTTTTAAAAGGTTTCAAAGACCAGGAAGAATCTACACAGAGTACCTTAAACTATAGTCAGAAGACTCTGAATTCTTATTGACTTACCCCATTATAAGCAGTTTGTGTGATGTCACTTGCTTTTACACACTTGTCCAACAAGGTAAGTAGTATTTTTATTCCCCAGGTTATAGGTAATCTGGGTCTAGAAGTAATCTAGTGAAGTGAGTAGATGGAGAGTTAAGATGCTGGACCCTAATCTGTTGTCTCTGTATCATCTAAAAATTAAGTTGTAGAGCTGTCCATGTGCCTCAGACACTGAAAGAAGGCCATGTGTTCAAATCCACTTTCATAGCATCAGGCAGGTTGCTTGGGAGACACCTCAGCAGTCCTGAGCTGCTCAATGCATTATGTACACGACTCGAGTGCCACACCTCTGCTTCGGAAGAAAATCTCTCCTACCCCACCCCTCCATGTCTGTTCCTCATTGAAGCTAATTTCCAAAGTCCCGTGTGTGTCCTCATCTGGACCTGATGGCCTGCTAGCCATATATTCCCGTTGCGTGCTGCTCCTTTCACTGGACCCTCACAGAACAAGTGGGTGAGACTGAACTCTGGCATTGCTGAGCATCCTCCAAGCATTGGAAGGAGCCGAGTTAAGTGGCATGGTGAAGGGCTTCCTTCTCGCAGAGCCAGAAGGAGCCACTGAATACCTCAGTGTGAAGGCTCTGTGAGTACTAGAAGGTTCTACGCAGCAGCCTTCTGAAAACACACACTGCTTCCCGAGAAAGAAAGCAAAGAGTGATGATTAGGACCCCCTCCCCCTTTTCCATCCAGTAGGGGCCTAAGTGCAGGTACACAGTCAAGTCTTTAGGGTGGGCACAGGGTGGCTCCAGTGGGCTCCTCTGTCTGCCTTTTGGTAGAAAGGGTTGGGGCACCTTTGTGGAACACATGGTCTGAGCCAAGGGCATGAGTAGTCTGATAGCTAAGGGCTTGGCATTTCTTTCCACACCAGATTTCCATCAAGACTTCTCTCCTTCAGTATCTTATTAAGGTGGATTTGTCCCCTTCCTGTTAAAGAACAAAACAACAAATCCTAGTTTATTCTCACTCTGATTTAACTTCTGCCTTGAATGCACTATTCTTGTATGCTAAATACTGACTGTAATTCTCCTGCAGCTTTTCCCGTGCAGGTTTAGTTGAATTTTTATTTTACCCTGAAAGTGCAGCTCCATGAGCCCCAGTGTTTACTAACTATATAGGCATAGTTATTTAGGTAGAACATTTACAGTAATAGGGACAAGTATTGCGGGTCCTCTTACTTTTTACTTTGCGCTGCCACAAACCCAGTGTGTGTCTTGTCCAAACTAGTAGACTCTCAACATTTGGATTAGGATCAGGAAAATGCAAATAATGGTGTTATCTAGGAAGTGTTTCAAGGAATCAATTAAAGCACAAAGTCATCCTCCTAATCTCCCCTGTGGGGCTCTTCTGCTGCCAGCACGATGGTACCGAAGATCATTATCCAACCAGTGAGTGGCACACAAAGCTCTAGGCATCTTACTATTTAGTATGCCCCATCAAAGAGGATGCATATCTTCCCTTCGAGGAGAGCAGTCCTAGGATGCTCTATGGGTTTGCACAGTAATTCTCCACTCCTTCTCTAGTGATGGCTTCTAGGAGGCACAGGTAACAGAACACCTAAGGACCCAGTCTTGCATGAAAATGCACCTCACTGTTCAAATGCCTATAGTTGAGAATTAATATATCTTCCACTCTGGAGGTTTCCTCCATGTAGGTGATCAGAGGGTTGACATCAAGATGGGCTTCGCGTCTATAAATACCTTCTTCCAGTCTTCAAAGTGCTAGAGAATTTTCTGTAAACTAATTTGGGTACTTCTTCCAGTTCAATTAGTGACACTCAAAAAAGTACCTTTACATGTCACGACTCCATATAGTGGATACTGTTTCATCTATACTTTATGAAAAAGGAACATTTCATGGAAATTGAAGTCACTCAGTATGTGATAAAAGTAGATATATCAAGCAAAGTCTTGGAACCACAGAATTGCACAGCTTCTATTAAAGCTTTCATTCCATCCTTGAACAAGGACTGCCTATGCATAGGTGATAGGATGATTTCTGGGAGTTGGGTGTGATAATTATTGAGCAAAGTCATGGGGTTGAGTTGGGGTGCTGGATAATATATGGCCTCAAGTTCTGATTCTGCCACACAGATGTCCAATGATAAACAAATTCATCCCAATGTGGCCCATTTGAGTGAAGAAATGTTCCATAGGGTTGTAGAGAGTAAACAGGTTAATGCTTAAATCATGCATAGTGACAGAGGATACACTCATTAGTCTTAAAGGGTGGTTCCTGAAGATTGAGTGAGATGGTGTGGCAGGAGCCCTTAGCACAAGTCTTGGCACTGAGTTGGTTCTCTGTAAGTGGTTGGAATGGGCCCCACTGATTCATTTTATGGAGTATTTCACTTAACTTTGACTTTTCCTTTGTGGTCTTACCTACTTTATATAGCATCTAGTTTTGCAAAGGTTATTTCGACTTATATGTTGGTCCTGATTTCCTATTTCTATGCCACATGTTGGACTATCCGTTTTTCAAAGCATTCTTCTTAAGGTCTTCCTGAGTCTCCATCCCTCTCCTCAGGACACCTCTCCAAGTCCACTTTCCCATCCTGGCTGTCTCTGCTCTGTCCATGGTCCTGACCACTCAGTCTTGACTCCTTCAGCTACCCAAGCCCTCCTTTCAAGCGGTAGCTAATGTTCCAGGTCATTCAGAAAGGTCTCCCTGATTATTGCACACAGAGTTACTAGTGTGAGTTTTGGAAGTGCTTCAGAGCCTATCTGGATAATGGTTGATTTTCCCCTGCCATGGGGACTATCAACTGTGACTAAGAGTGAACTGCAAAGGTATCAAGGCTGCATCATATTTACAGGTTATAGATAATCAAGAACTGAACTGAATACACTTCTATTGGTCATATGTAATGTTGGCACAATGACACATCAGTAAATTACATAGAAAAATAATAAATACAAACATGAATTTTTATAAAATAGGCAATTAAGTGGCTATAGTTAATTTGCTAAAATGAGAACATGTATACATCTAGAGGATTTTCTATACTTGCTATCAAAATATTCATGAAAGTGTTTTAAAATGTGAAAAAGTGTTTATGGCAACATTAAGGCATCAAAGCATCGAAAATTATATATCAATAATACTTGTAGCTTCCAAACAGTCATGCACAGAATACCATGTAGCACCTAAAAAGAACAAAATGGATCTATATGCATCAAAAAGAAAAGACATCTTTGCAACATTATGTATAGAAAGTTGCAAAATCTTTTATTACTTCATTTTTATAAAACGGAAATATATTTTTGAATATATTTTACGTTCATTTATGAGTAGAAAAAAGAGATGCCCACTAATTTGTTAAAATACCTCTGAGGAGTTAGATATTGGCGATGAAGGAGTGGTGAATAGAATCATTTTATGTTTTCAGTACAAATTCAACAAATAAAACAGTAATTCCTGGTGTCACATATCTTCCCAACCCAGTTGTATGCACTTACAACAAAAACTTGTGTGTGTTTACTTATAGTCTTAAGGCTTTTATTTTAAATATAACATGCACAATTTTGAGAGTTGAATTTTTCTTAGTGTGAATTTTCTCCTAGCAATAACTGTTATTTGTTTGCTTTTTTGGTGTTTAGAGATGTATTCAGATGCGACATAACTCTTCTAAAAAACCTCATGTACTCAAATCTCATCATTCCCAGTAATTACATTGTGAGTGATGATATTTTGAAAATATATTAGATCTTAAATGACTTTTGTACTGACCAGGCAGGATGGATGTTAGAGGGTACTTCGTGGCATACTGGCAGAAATCCAGGGTTAGCGTTAGCTGTGTGAATTAGTAGAATCTGTCACTTGAGTCTGTCCTTCACTTGTGTCTTCTTGCTTTCCACTTTTTCCACCCAGCCCAGAGTCAGGGGACAATATTGAAGGACACTGCTCACCGAACAGGGTGGTAGGTACTACACCTGTTTTGCTTGTGCTTTGGTGAAGATGAAACAAAGTGAGTTAGCATGGTGGAGAAGAAAAAAATTGCAAGCTTTGGAGCTGGTAGACCTGGGCTTGGGGCCTGACTCAGTCATTGCCTACTGTGTGGCCCAATGCAAGTGAGGTAATCTTTGGAAGGCACTGTTCATGTGTAAAATGATTAAGAGCAGTCACTACCTCTTAGACACGCGATCAGGTAAAATGAGGCAACTTGTCAAGTATCTGGGGCATGATTGATACTAATAAATGTTAATACTCTTCTCTCCCAGTCCCCCAACTCCTCCTTCTCATATGCCCTTGACTTACCTCAAGAATGTGAGTCAGGGCTTTTCAGTATCTACTGCTAGCTGACATTCACTGCCAGGGACTGCCCATTTTTCTCTAGTCAAGTGCTGTGCCATGTGGCTATTGTTTCTGTGGATTAAAGGAATGTTTTAAACACCAATGTCTCGTAGGCAGCATCAAATGCACAGTTGTGCACAGTTTAAAGTATATATCATACACCAATCCAGCTACTCAGTCCTTAGTGATTGGAGAGGCCGGTGTTACCTTTTTGCCCTCAAGTTAAAGCTCTCTGAGGTCAGACACCAATGTTGACTTACTTTATATGCCTCGACCAATCGTTAGCACATCCAGCAACTAACTCCTCACTGACTGAATGTCTGACTGGCTCAGGCATCACATAACCTCTTTAGGTATGGAGAAAGCAGCTTTCAAACTGGCCAGCAGGACTTGATATACAGCTCAACTCTGATTGTTGGTGCTTAATTACACTTCTTAAGCAAATACAGCTATGCCTGTGTTATTTCAGATTAGATAAGATCTTCCATCTGTAGCTAGTCTTCGTTTTTTTCATTGGCTTTACTGGGGCTCATTAGTGTAATGGAAATGGCTCGAGGCAAGTTTCAATGTTCTGAGAGCACAAGCAGATATCTCTAGCTTGGAGTAAGTACCTGGACAGGTCCTGGGTGCATGAGCAAAAGCTCTGGAGAAGGCAATTGAGAAACCTCCCAGCAAGACACTGTCTGTGGATCACTGGCCCGGTATCGCATAAAGGCCCCATCTGAGCCATTACAGCCTATTGTGTCAATGTGTTTTCTGGGAGGCTGTCATTCATAGATCACCGCTGGCAGTGAAGGTAATACTTCCACGGGAACTATTGCCATTTCCCATCTGTGAATTCTATTAGAGGTCCGCGGGTTACTGCCACCGGAGTTCATATTAACTCTGTCAAGGGGGTGGTGATCGATTCCATGGAATTTTGTGAATACACACAGAATACATTTCCTACAGTCATTTGGGTTTGTACTGCACTTTCATGATTCCTACTACATGGTAAATCTAATATCATCTACTCAAATTGCTACGGAGAAAAAAAATTTTTTCCCAGGCTATTTCAAGGCTGAGATACACGTTCACTTCTTTTCTTCTCCAGTCACAAAAGATTTAGACAGAACTATAAGCCACTGACTTCTCCTCTGACTTAAAACTTGGTCTGATGAAAGAGGCATTTACTGAATGACCACTGTGTACCTAAAAGCAAAGTGAACTACGAGATGATACCCAAAACATAATGCATTAGTGTTCTCTGAGAAGTTATTAAGTTAGAGACACAAATGATTAAGGAATGCCATTATGAAACAGGTACTAGGATATGGCAAACCCATAATCAGGCCCACCACTTAGGGCAATAACTGTGTTCTCCAAAAACCCGGGTGACTGAAAGTCCTTGTGATATGTTTACATAGAGCTCAATGAAGTAAATAGATAGCATTTATAGACTGATTTTTTTGTATTAAATGTTACACATTTTAGAAATTATTATTTCCCTTGAGGTGCCAGTGGCTCTTTCTTAGCTGCTGGAGATATCCTCCAAGGTCCCATGCAGATGCCTGGGCCGATGGGAAGAATCAAACTTTGTATGTGCTATGCTTTTGTCCTGTCCATACCCATAATGATGCTTAACTTATGAATTAGTCACAGTAAGAGATTCTCGAAGATAACCAGTAATAAAAATAGACCACTTGGGATAATATGCTTATGATGCTATGTGAATATGATCTATCAAAAGAATCAAAGCAGACATCAATATTTTCATATTTTCAGAACATGGTAGACCACAGGTTACAGTCACCAGGAAAAGTGAAACCAAGAGTAGCAGGAGATTACTGTATATGCTTTGAGTTACTGGTCCAGGAAAAACATTAAGTTAAGGAGTAACTAAGGAATGTTGCCTTGATGAATTGGGTTTTAGATGAGAGGCAAGAGAAAGTGAAAGGCAACAGCTGGTAGTGATCTGGAAGAGGAACGACTTTCCATATGCTCAAGGTGGGAGCAAATAGCATCAGTAGGTGCTGCTCAGCATAGGCTAAGCCATATATATATATATATATATATATATATATATATATATATATATATATATATATATATATAAACTGCTTGTTATGATTTTCATCTCTCTTTTATCCAGATCATAAAAAATTTGTTTAAAAAAACCCAGTTGTCCTCAAGTCCATAATCAATGATCATTGAGCAACAGTTACCTATTACTTACATTAATGGGTCCAAGCTTTTCACATGCCCAACAAACTCACTCTTATCGCTCACAACACCCACTCTGGGCCTCTCTCTTGTCACTGGGATTTCTCTTGCCTTTGGACCTTCTGTTATCTCCTAAGTAAAACCCACTCCCACTTCTTCCGTAGTTCTCCCAGGAAAAAGTCCAGTGCTCCAAAGTCCCACACACTTTACCCATCCAAGCCACACTCTGACCAGCAGGTACAAAACCATCTTTTCTAGGCTGCCTTCCTTATCAAGGCGTGGATGCGTTGCTCCTCTCTGTTCCCCATTTAAAACTGATCTTCGGAGCTCATCTTTTCTTCAGAGCTCATCTTTTCCTCAGTGCGCCATGTACTTATCCATAAGGGTTTCGTTTAGAGGTTATGCTCCATGATCAGGTCATATGTTTCTTCCATTTCTTTTCCTTCTCCCATCCAAACCTCTGGCAGCACCAAGATGCATTGCTATTTGTAGCCCAACTGTTGTTATGGGGACAATCAGATTCTTAAGGACAAACTTTAAAATGTTGTTTAAGTTTCTTGCCAGGCCTGCAAATGCCTATTTGTTTATATTATGGTACTAGTATTATTAAGTTAATATCAGCACCATTGTGCTCCTTGCAATGCGAATGCACATTCATTCAAATTTTATGCACTATGATCCACTACAGTGTATTGAGCGACAAAATAACATGACCCCCTTTCTCTGATTATAGGCTACCAAGGTCAATTATAGCAAGCTTGAATGAGAAACGGAGTGGTTATGGAGGGCTTCTTTGACAAGGACTCATTTTTACTGAGTCTAACTAGTATGTAGTTTCTAGTTACTCTGTAGCTGTAGTGGATGTTTGGGGGTAGGGTTAATTGATAAGCTGTATGGAAAGGCTTGGTTACATATATAGAAAGACAGGGTTAAGGTCAATAATTAGTGAACAGATATAACTTGAAATATGATGTACAAGTGGTGATCTTTCACCTCCAGTGTAAATATTTCAGAAAGGGAAAAAGAACCCAATAGCTCACACCAAAAGTAACAGTGCTTTGGGGGGAAAATAAGGCTGAGAAAAACCAATTAGCACTGAAGCAACATGTAAGGAGACCATCAATAAAAACAATCATTTCCAATAAATTATGGTAACCTAGACATAAAAAATCATATTAACTTCCAACTAAGTGCAGTGTAGCACACATGGGGCTTCAAAAGTGAAGGTGGCTTGTTAAAGGGACTGCTACTCAGAAAATTAACAGATGACTGCCAGTGGTGGAGAGAAGACCAGAGTGGGCGGGGGATTGCGGGAGGTTGTGTAAATAAATGATTTTTTTTTTTTTTTAAAAGTCCGAGCAGAATGGACCAGTATGGTATCCCACTGTGGTTTGCTGCCCTGAGCCAAGCTAACGTATTTTGTTTCTGGCAGCCATCACTGTATGATACGAAACATTAATCTGTTGGCAGAAAGGTCTGTAAGATGACCCAGTGTGCTGCTAGGCTGACTCAAATCCTTTACCAATCATGGATGGGCTGCTTCTCAGTCTGGGAACATGCTTAGAGATGCAGTCAACTTGATTTTCAAATCTTGAATGATGGGCAATAGATTATCCCTACCCAATGCACTCTGACGCCATGATGGTTCACACAAGCCTTTTATGTAGACCAGTGGTTCTCAAGCTGTGGGTTGTGGCCCTTTGGGGGATCACATATCAGATCTCCTGCATATCAGATATTTACATCATAATTCATAACAGTGGCAAAATTACAGAAGTAATGAAATAATTTTATGGTTCGGAGTCAATACAACATGAAGTGTATTGAAATGGAACAGCATTGGGGAAGGTTGAGACCCACTGATGTAGACTATGAAGTGTGTACATGTCGAAAATACATATGCATTTTTAGTTGGGATGTTTAACATTCAAACATTCAGAGATTTTTAACATGTAAATTGAGACCTTTGGTTTACTATTTGTTTGTGGCAATAATTGAGTAAACTGGTGGTATGAGCCCCCCACTCAAACAGTGGTTTCATTTGTTAACGGAACCTACATGAGTAGCACTGGCTGGGTCTACCTCACCCTCTTCAGGGCTCCGTCCACACACACCTGTGTTCATAAGTCGGATGTTTGTGACATAAAGAATGTGTGAAGTTTATTTATATCTACAGGTGGGTTTTTTTCTTTTTTTAATGTATGAACTTCTCATTACCCCAAATGCAGGGGTCACAGATACATGAGATAAATGAATCCCAGGAATAGAAAAAGAAATAATGAGTTTTATGGGCAAATCAAACATTACTCTCCTAATTTCACCATTAACGCTTACGGAAGATCTGTTGGTCACCTCTGGGTAGTAAGTATTTTAGTGCATTTCTTTAAATTTAATGTGCTGTGGTTACTGTGGTTCTTGTGGGAAGACAAGTACATATAATGCCTCCCACATAATTACTTTAACATTCCTTGAAGCTCCATGACTAGTATTAGCAGAACCAGAACTGGAAAAGTTTTACACCACAACTATCTAGCTATTATTTGTAATGTTGATCGGGTTATGAAAATGAAATCAATATGCATTCACATATTTTATTTTCTGAATGAAGATGTTGAATAGCTCTCTATATTATCCTAGCATATTCACTGGATACTAATACCCTAATAATTAGATAGTGAATAGCCTGTATAAGTCCTGTGTTTAAAAGGACTGGTTTGGAACTTGACATTTCTTCACATCTGACTCCTATGATATATTATTATCCCATGCCAGGCCCCAGAGTGAATAATTAGAAGCCCTGTTGCTATCTTTAACCATGAAAAGGACTGTATGAGGTTTAGGAGTTCATATCTCTCAACCTGCATTTGATGGATCTGTGCTCACTGCCTTATTTCAACAATGATTGACAGCTTGGATCTAAGTGCATTAAGCTAAAGGAAGATTTTTCTAAGGACGGCCACTATTCCCTCTCAGAAAGAGAATGTGCTATAGAAGATACAGAGTTAGTGCTCTTGTGGAGAAAGACTGGAAATGGAGAAGCCATAAAAAATATAAATACATGAAAAATTAATGTAATGGGTTATTTTGTCCCAATGATTTTACTTGGTTAAAAGATTATTGACAGAAGCCATTAGCAATCATCTAGCATGAGGTAATCTGGTAAATTATAACTAAATATATTTAGGGCCTACATATGCTAACCTATCATTCAATGACTCTGTTTACTGATCCTTTTGATGTTATTGATATTGTGTTTTGATAGAGAGTCAGTACATTTTCCTTGTGCCACCCCCACAACCATCATGTAAACGTTTTCTTACAAATTGCTTTAGTCAGGGCTGGAGAGACGAAACAATGCAGAGAGCACCTGCTGCAGTTCCAGAGGACCCAGGTTTGGCTCCCCGCGTCTACGTGGCAGCTCACAGCTGTAACTCCAGCCTTGGGGGATACTATGCCTTCTTCTGAGCTCAGTGGCTACCAGACAACCACAGAGTCCACAGACATACATGTAGGAAAAAACTTCCATGTGCATAACAATTCTAATTATTTTTAGTTGCCGTGATTATTAAAGAAGTTACCGAATAGATGCATACATTTTCTCTATTTTTTTTCTTTCACATTTTTTTATTAATTTATTCTTGTTACATCTCAATGTTTATTCCATCCTTTGTATCCTCCCATTCCTCCCTCCCCCCTCCCCATTTTCCCATTATTCCCCTCCCCTATGACTGTTCCTGAGGGGGATTACCTCCCTCTGTATATGCTCATAGGGTATCAAGTCTCTTCTTGGCAACCTGCTGTCCTTCCTCTGAGTGCCACCAGGTCTCCCCCTCCAGGGGACATGGTCAAATGTGAGGCACCAGAGTACGTGAGAAAGTCATACCCCACTCTCCACTCAACTGTGGAGAATATTCTGACCATTGCATACGTTTTCTCTATTTTTGAAAAGCATTCTTTGAGAATGTTCTGCTTGGAAAGCGAGTCTGTACGTGTAGCCTCGGACATAGCTGGGCCCTGGAAGTTAGGAGAGCTGGCCTGTCCTAGTAATGTCCACTCCTATGCCCTACTTGTTGCCACACTTGCCTTGAAACTATGTAACAATACTGCAACAATAACAAAGCCATAAATAGAAGGTGAAGCCAGGACAAAGGAACCGAGAGCCAGGGTTGTCTCACGCTTAGGATCAACACAGTGAGCGGAAGTCCAAAAGGTAAGCTGTTACCTAGTTTCAAGGCATGTCGTGATCCGCAGGACCACTTTATATGGTGACTGGCTGTGCATGCAAGATAGGCCTCAGCCATAGGATCAGTATTCTCTCCATAGTTAGCACAATGGCTTCTGGAGACCGCAAGTCACAAAGTCCCAGCATACAGATGGAGGGAGAGACCTCAGAAATCACCTGATAGTTCAGGCCTTGTGCTTTCTAGTTGAGGAAACCCAATGAGATGAGGTGTCTTCTCACCCAAAGGTCATCAGCATGTTAAGGACAAAAGCCGACATAGACAACGCAAGGGATTGTGGGATGTTTGGTCCATCTCCAGGGGATTGAGTAAGCCTTCAAGCTGACCACTCTGCACCCTCCTCAGGACAATATATGCAGCTTATCCCAAAGCACAATCATCTGTGTCTGGTCTGAGCTGCAAAGCCCCCTTTCACCAGTGAGAGAGAGAGAGAGAGAGAGAGAGAGAGAGAGAGAGAGAGAGGGAGAGAGAGAATCTTAGATATGTTAGATAAGTTTATGAATTCACTTAGATGTGGGTGTCTGATTTGTTTGGAAGAAAAATAATTGTATAGGTCTTAGATAATGTATGTTTACATGACAAAGCTACTTTAAGCAATCTGGGACGCGTTCAAGGAGAAAGCAGAAACAAACAAAACATGAAGACATGAGGGCACTAAATTCCACAACTCAGAATTCATACTTGCTGATTGCTCAGGTGAGAAGCTATTTTAAGAAATACCAGGGAGAAAGGGGGCTTTGTTAGATCATCTCAAACTTATTATCTTAAGCAGTATGAATTTATTTTAATTTGGCTTAAATTTAGTACAAAGAAAATAAACTGAAATGAAATGAAAGGCTTTGCCGAGCAAACACCTTCTTATGGAGGCCATGAGGAAAAGACCTTTGCCCTAGTTTATCCCATATATTTGTGGTTATACATAAGGAGGAACAGAAGTCAAAATACTAAATGCTAAGCCCCCCCCCCCCACACATTATACTTTTGCTATGATGTAAAGGGTCACATCTGATCATATCTTGAAATGTAAGGCCAATTGAGCATGGAAACAGAGACTTCTGAGCCCAACACTAGAAAAAAGATAGAGCCCATATGTTCCTGTTTAACATGTGAGCCTTGGGGAAGTTTCAGGAAAGTTGGCATTGTGGCTCTAAGTGTAAGCAGTGCCTGCCACTTGCTCCTTTGCACACACAAAATCAATGACTTTTTGAAACCCTAGAGTGGCACAGTGGACAGATACATACATGTTTAAGGCAGGAAGGACCTACCCACCTCTCATACCCTACTCACCAAGACTGTGTACATGGAAGACACAGGTTAACTCGTGAGAAGAAAGTGAATTTTAAAGTTATTCTTCTAAACCCTCCTTGGGGAGAATGCGGAACAACGCACACACTGCATTAACAAGTGGAACAAGCACACCGCTTTCAAAGAAACGAAGCCAGGTATGCTTTGAGCATGCATGCTCCAAGTTGTCTCAGAGGAGCACTTTGTCAAGACTTCGAGTCTTCGTCTCAGCGCCAGATGTAGAAGCAGCCTGAGATTCCTCTGTTTGTTGCTCCCAACTCTTTCTATGCCCTCCTTCCAGGAGATGCTGGGAAGTCCAGGTGGAGCAGGGTTATCCCAGAGAACCCAAATCCCACAGACAGGGTGAGGTAACGTCACGTGGACTGAAAAGTCATCTTGCTCCATTTACTTCAATCCTGAGTCGATGCTCTCCATTTCCTGTGCTTAATACATTTTTCTTCCCCATGGGAATTTTCTCACATACACATGCTGGATTAAAGGAAGAAGCATAGCCCCCACCCCCAAACTTGTCCAGAACAGGCACTCACTACTCCTGACAGATTCATGAAAATGCTCTGCCTCGGGACATGACATAAATCGGCTCTGAATTTCTCCCACGCAGCTTATTTACAGGATTCCTTTGCCATGCTAAGAATTTGCCTCTTGTTGACCTTTAAAACACTTATTAGAATATTTATCAGTTATTAATGCATGTGTGCATTCACAGAAAGACACTAGCTCTCTAGTTACTTCCTGCTGGGACTAATTTAGGTTATAATATCTTGTATGTGGATTTGAAAATAACTAAGTCCGAGAGTGGATGGAGGGTAGCGTTCATCCACTCAGGGAGAGAAGCCTGATTAGCCACGAGGTGCAGGCATGGGGCTCGACGCATGCTACATTTTGAATGTCTGGCATCAAAGAACCAGCCTTCTAATAATCTGAACATTGAGGTACTGTAGTCCGTCACTGTAGCCAAATGGGTATACAAGTGCCACAGCAAAAATGCCACAGACTGGTTGGGTTCAGTGTTGAAATAATTTCCCTACAGTGTGAGAAGCTGAAATTCAAGTTCAAGGTATCATCAAGATCAGCTTCTTTTGAGGCTCCCTCCGCCCTGCCCTCCCCCCCCCCCCACTTACAGGTAAGCGTTTTCTCCCCAAGTCTTCACCTTGACTTCCCTCTGTGTCTGAGGTAACCACTCACAGTAGACTAGCGTCAGTACTAATGACCTCATTTTAACCCAATCATTTCTTTTAAATTCCTGTCCCTAAACACAGTCACATCTGAGGCACTGGAAGCTAGGCCTTAAGCACCCAAATGGGGGTGGGGTATAATTTCAGTCTGTAAACTAGCCAGGCATGGTGGTACATGCCTTTAATCCCAGTACTTGAGAGGCAGAGGCAGGTGGATCTTTGTGAGTTCGAGGCCAGCCTGGTCTACAAGTGAGTCCAGAACAGCCAAGGCTACACAGAGAAAACCGTGTCTCGAGAAACCCTGTCTCTAAAAACAAAAAAATCAATCAATCAATCAATCAGTCTGTAAACTATGGCATTCCCTAAGGTGGTGGCTCCTCCGCCACCCTGACTGTGACAGCTAAGTCATAGCTGAAATGGCGCCGGAGAGTAGCTTGCTTCCACCAGGACTGTCTTTCCACAGCTTTGTGAAATGCTTTATTGTGTAGCTATTAAAGGCTTTGTTGCTCTCCATGCCGGAGATGGCTGTATGCTAGCCCAGAATGGAGTGTTTTTCTGTGCCAATTCTGTAATGAAGGAAAGAGAGGGAAGAAAATCGGGCATATTAGGATTTCCAGTCAGGAGTGCAAGTGTTAGTCCCATTTTGAAGTTTCATTTGTATGGGAAGCGTGTTATTTATCGGTTGAAGTAAAGTCTGAATATTTTCCTCCTTATTCAATCCTACCTGAGGGGACTTGAATTCGGATGCTCTAAGACCTAGTGAAGAGGCTCGCAGTCCAGTTGGTTTGCTAAGAGATCACTTGCTGGCACTTGCAATATTTTCTTTGGCTGACCAAGTAGTTTTCTCCCTGGAAAGTAAACAGAAAACAGCTGTCTAAGAAATGGGTCAGAGCAAATGTATTTGGCCAGGTGCAGGATAAATAGATCATAGAGTGGCTAAAATTGCCCCAAATAAAACAAAACAAGTCTCTTGAGTCACACAGACCCAATAACCTGAAGGCTTTCAAAGACAAAACAAACAAACAAAAATTAAACATATTCATGGGTAATTCATACTTCATGAAATTCTGTGTCCTAAAGCATGACTCTTGGAATGATAGGTGATCAAAATCTTAAAAAAAAAAAAAAAATCAGTCCAAAACACAATTGGAGCAGAATTTTTTACAAACTATGAATGATATCCTATGATGTCATATTATCACAGAGGTCTGGAGATCTGGAGCCTTCTAAACCAAAGATGTTATAACACAATCACTACGGCTCCATGAGGTAGGAGGAGAATATACTAAGTTGATAACCAGGTCTTATATTTTAGGTGACAACTTAGTCTTTTAGTGACCACAAAAAAAATGGAAGAAATACAGGCACAAAAAGAAAAGAAAAAAGAAAGTGCATGGAGATGACTTGGCAGAAAAAATTCATACGCTATAAGCATGAAGACATGAGTTCAAATCTCCAGCACACATGTATGAGCTGAGTGCAGCAGTGTGCACTTGTAACGCCAGTGGGGTTAGTGGAGACTGGAGGAACCCTGGAACTCTCAGCCAGCCAGCGGAGCCTAAACGGGAAGGTCCAACTTCAGGGAGGAACCCTAGCGTCAAAGGGAAGAAGTAGAAATGGTAGAGAGGAAGGCAGTTGAGGTCAGTCTCCAGCTTCCAGTGGCACATACGTGGTCACACATACCTGTACCCACAGACACCTGCACACACCAGCATCTCTCTTTCTCACACACACACACTCCACTCACATGCACACACACACACTCCACTCATACTTACATATATATACACACTCACACACAAACACACAGTCACATACACACACTCCACTCACACACACATATACACGCATGCACACACACATACACACACACACTGCACTCACTCACACATACACACACTCCACTCACACACACACATATATGCGCATGCACACACACATACACACACTCACACACACTCCACTCACTCACATATACACATACTCACATACACTCCACTCACTCACACATACACTCACACACACATAAACACACACTCCACTCACACACACATGCACACACTTACACACACTATATTCACACACACACATATACACGCACACATACACACATAGTCATATTCTCTCTCTCTCTCTCTCTCTCTCTCTCTCTCTCTCTCTCTCTCTCTCTCTCTTTCTCACACACACACACACACAGAGACAGAGGAACATATAGGGGCAAAATTTTACTTTGAGGAAGAGAACCAAAAAAACCATAAATTTTTATCAAAGATGAAACAAAACAATTGTTTTATGTTTGTTTGCAAAGAGAATGAGAAATTTAATGAATCCACTAGAAAGGAAATTCCCATGACCTTTTGGATTTTTTTCTATTCTGTTTCCATTGTCTCTATCCCTTAATGAAACTAATACTGTTACAGTTGTAACTGACATGACACAATTCTAAAGTTCAGAAGGAACAAACATAGGGATCTTGCTCCTGGAACTCCTTTGGTTTGGAACACATTGCTCAGCCTTCCACCACTCTCACTGAATTTTCCATTTATGCTTGCAGCCCTCTGTCCTCTGATCATCTTTAAGTGATTCTATCCTTCATGGGCTTCACTCTATCCATGGGAGATGGTTGCCTTTAACAACCCTCCCTCTGTGATGACTCCTACTGCACATCTGTACCACAGCTCGCAAATCCAGCTCGCTTCTAGCCACCTCTACGTTGACACTATTTAAGTGTTTTCCACTCAAAGCCAGACACCCCGAACTGAAGTTTTTCATCATCTGTGGTGGCCAGTTTCCAAGGTGATCCCCACCTCTTGGTGCTTATGCCACTGAGAACTGTTTTTCATATCAGAGCGTGCTGCTCAGTGTAACTCAAATGACACTGTAAAAGTGATGGCGCTTGCCTGACAAGGTTGGAACTTAGAAGAAGTTGTGGGTCCTTTATGGTCTCTTGCACCACTCACTGTAGGCAAAGGTCACTGCTATGACATGAAAATGAGTCCCTCAGAGAGACCACATGTCACAAATAGTCCCTCATGCAAACAACCAGCAGCACCAAATTGCCACCCACTTTGCCTGTTCTAGTTAGCCCAACTGGGAAGTCGATCTGCACCTTCAATCAAGCCTCTGATGCCTGCCAAATTGGCCAGCTCCTAAGAAAGTGGGATTCAGTCTTCAACAAGGTGACTGGGTCCATCTCTTAGCTTTGCTTCACCACTTCTTTGGTACTGCCTCACTCTTGGACGTGATGACCTTAGGCTCCCAGCCTGATCCATCCAACATCAGAAAAATTGAGCGAGAGCCAGTTTCTTCAGCTAGCTTGAAGGAGAGTCCTGAAGGTCACTCTGATTGAATGTCTACCGCACAAGTCAACCATCACACGAGCCAACTTAAAACAAACAAACCAACCAACCAACCGACAAACAAAAACCGCTGTCCCATGAAATGCTACATGTAAAAGCTGGGAATGTACACTTGCGCTGTAGCAATTACCAAGAAAGAAGTTGTTAGGTCTAAATGTAAAACGAGAGTCAAAACAAAATGGTGCTTAAACTAAGATTAGAATCAATGCCTGAATACTGAGAAGTGTCACTTGTACCCTAATACGGGAGGTGAACAGTCAGTCTTGCAGGTTTCAAAGAGAGACTGGCTTCCATCTTTCAACTCTCAGCTATCATTTCATTTCGTGCCGGGTCATAGCACCCCCTGCTCTACTTGCAGCATGCAGCAAGTGGAGCCTTGCCCCATGTCAGTGTACTGTTGAGATTTGAGATTCAGAACCCGCGAAGTTCCTTGGGACTTGTGGAACAGAATGAGACTGAGAAAGAGACCTGTGGAGGGGGGACATCACCATTGCTGTGGCCAGTGGACCAGGGATAGCTACACAAGGGGAACCCCCTGGCATCTTTCCTGTGTGTGCTGAGACTGGTTTCCAGCCTGGAGTCCTGGGAGGGAAATCTCATTCCCACAGCAGCACAGGGCAGAGCAGGCAGGAAGGAGGCAGCCTCTGCAGAGGTGTCAGGAAGACTGCTCCCTTCCCAGACGCAGCCAGCATAAGAGGGCTGGGAGGAAGCAAGTCAGAGCTGCGAGCAGCAATCAGGGAATGCCTGCCAGCTTTCTCCTCAGACTCCTCAAAAGGTTGTCTGGGAAATGCTCTGGCTGATCCAGGTGGGTTAGCTCTGAGACCATCCAATGTACTGTAATGTTTAAAGGCATTTGCAGAACAATGCCCCAATTTGAGAGCATGTCCTATAGACGAATCATGATTTCAATTGTGTGTTTCTTTTCACGTATGCAGACTCCATTTTCTGTCTTCCACGAGAGTTAATTAATTCTAGCATAGGGAAGCTAAGGAATATTTCCCCCTGACTTCTGACCTCACTTTCTTTTTAATTCAATAATTTTTACATATTATGTACTTTAGAAGAGGCAAGTAATGTCCCGTGGGAACACAATGAAGGAGAAAATATACAATATAAAAACATATTGAGCCAGAAAGACACAAAGTACTATTTAAACCGGTATGGCATTATAATCCTCATTATTACCACCAGTAAAAATTGAAGTAATAAGCTTACATTCAGAAAGAAAAAAGTGGGCAAAAATGTACCCACGATTTGCTTTTAAAAAGATGGATAGTAATACTTAACTGCTGGTTTTACATTGGTTACAAAGGAACAATTGTGAAGGTCTGCCTTTTGGAGTGTACAAAGAAGAAGCAGTGTTTTGCATTTAAGACGCTAACACTGAAAATGAAGAGTGACTTAGAATTTTTATTCATTAATTTTCATACATTTCTAACAATAGCCTCCAGATATGTTAGAACTCATTTTTTACTGTCTAATTTGGGGGACATTTTCTGGTATAGATGATCATAAATCTTGAGAGGAATATTGCTCTTAAAAAGAGAGAGAGAATAAATGGTGATTCCTAGTTGGGAGAGGGAGCCATGGTCACACCCTTATGTGCTCTCTTTTCCCAGCAGAGGTGCTCTGTACAGGCCTGGCAGCCCATGATGGTTGCCAGCAATTTATGGTGACTGACTGTCCTACACAGAAAGGGTACACCATCAAATCTTGCTGCTAATGCAATCTTTTCTTCCTGGAATTTGTAATATTTTTCTAATATGGATAGGAAGTATATATATATATATATATATATATATATTTTTTTTTTTTTTTTCTTTTTGGGAGAGTGCACAGTCATGTTAAAGTAAATACCCTGGAGAAATACTTTCAATTAAAATTCAGAGGGTTTAGAAATCCAGGCTAGAAAGGATTTCCCTGACCTACAAAACCTAATAAGATTTTTTTTTCTTTTCCATTTCATCCCTTCTCATGCCTCCTAAGTGTGTGAGGCTGCCCTGCTTTCTTACCTGGTGGCCCCATTTAGATCTGCCCTCTAGACATCTCAGTCAGAAAATGGCTTTCAAGGATATTTCTGGAAAACTTGACATACTGATCTACTCTCAAGCTCAATGATTTTGTGTGTGTAAAAGATAAAGAAACCACACACACACATACACACATACACACACACACACACACGCACATGCGCATGCACGCAGTGTGTGTTATAAGTACATACATGTTCATGTGGAGTGTGCGTGTATAGGTAGGTGACCATGCTGGTGCATGTGTATATGGAGGCGGGAGGTTGGTGTTGGTTGCCTTATTTGATTGTTATTTAGTGGTGGTGGTGGGGGGGGGCACACGTGGAGGTCAGAGGATAACTTTCACCATGTGGGTTCCAGAGATGAAACTCAGGCCTTTGGGCTTTGTAGGCAGCACGTTTAGCTGGCCACTTCTCTCCACCTTATATTTGAGCTACGTCTCTCATTAAAACAGAGCTCATGGACTCTGTCTGCGCTGGTTGGCTGATGAACTCAGAGATGCTCTCCAATGCTAGAGTTGCAGATGTGTGCAGCTGTGCTCAGCCTTTGTGCAGTGCATGGTGGGCGCTCTCCTAATGAGCCATCTCTTTAGCACAACAACAACAACAACAACAACAACAACAAATCTTTCAGTCAAGAAAAATCTGACTGGGATAGGATAAGAGGTACATGTTTGCAATATCAACAAACATGGAGGATCACCTAGTCCCAGGACAGCCTGGGCTACGTAGCGGCAACACTGTCTGAAAAACAACCACACAAGCCAAAACCAAACAGATCAAAAAAACTTCCCTGCAGCCACAACACTAAAAATTAACTAGGAGCGAGGTAAAATTTGTGATGACTGATTAAAGAAGTTAATGTAAGAAAACAAGGGTGGGGCTGGAGAGACGGCTCAGTGGCTCAGTACGCTGCTCTTACAAGGGACCCGAATTGAGCTCCTAGGACCCATGCCAAGTGGCACACAACTCCCTGTGGTGCTAGCTCTAGGGGATCCTATACCCTCTTCTGGCCTACCCTCATGCGCACATACCCACGTGAAGACAGACAGACACATTCACAGAAATAAGAGGAAATACTAGAAAAGCAAGGATTGGAGACACACAGGGAGGTCAGAGAACGGATGGAATGAACATGTGGTAGCTAGCCTGTGACTACAGAGTTAACCTCTCACTGTCCTCTCTCCGTAGCTGTGGCATTTCATCTGTCACACAGATACTCAGACTGCAAATTTCTTGGTGAGTTTCTTTTTTTTTTTTCTTTCATTTTTCAATTAATTATTTAATTAACTTTACATCCCAAGAGTAGCCCCCTCCTTTCTTTCCTCCCAGCCCGTCTCCCCTTCCCCTATTCCTCAGAAAAGGGAAGCCCCACCCACCCACCCACCCATCCCAGCTCATCAAGTCACATCAGGACTGAGTTCATCCTCTTGCCCTATGATCTGGCAAGGCAGTCCCATCAGGGGGAAGTGATGGAAAAGCAGGCAACAGAGTCCGTGTCTGAGAATCCCACTCCCCTCACTAGTGGACCCACAGGAAGCCTGAGCTGCCTGTGCAAAGGACCTAGGTGCAGTCCATGCGTGGTCCTTCTTGCTGAGTTTCACAAACTCTAAGAAGAGTGCCTCAAGCCTAGCTACTTGGTTATCCACAATTCTCACTCTACTAAATGCCTGGGCTATTCTAACGGAAAGAAAACCTCTTTATCTGTAAACATGTTCTCATTAGGAGTCTTGTTAAAAGTAAAGATAGCCCACCCAAACATGTTAAAATGCCCACGTGAGAGCCAAGAAGCAGGAGCTAGGCGAGAGGAATGCAAAGAGTCAAAGTGTTCATTAGAGTTGATTCTTGCTGCAAGGGAAGTGCGAAGTAAGGCGTTCTAAGAGAAAGACAGGGCCAGACACTCAGGAGGCCTTCTGCCTGGGGGACTACAGGCCAGAGCCTGCACAGGGCACAGAGAGGGTTCCTCCGTCAAGTGAATGCCCTAATGCCCCTCCTGACCTTTCCTTCACTCCCAGTGTCCGAAGAAACAACAACCACTATTACTGAAGTACTCTAAGACATTATTGTAGGGCCCAGCACATGAGAGGGAACCGAGGTTTGTGGAAGACTGTTAAGTTTACCTGCAGAGACGATCTCATGTTTGGCCGTCAGACTCCACGGAGCGACTTGCTAAATAAAGTTTGCACTGCTGAGGGTAACGAGTCATGACTTCATTCCTTCTCATACCAGTTTTAGTGAAGATGCTAAAAATAGCAAGTAGCATCCTTCTATTGGATTTCAGGGAACACACTAGGGGCTGAGAAACACATGGCAGAAGGTAAGCCAAGTGTCTAATGAGCCTCAAGAAACAGAACAAAGGAAGTCAGAAAATGCTATACAGTTTTTCTGTAGAGGAAGCACAAATTGGACTCCTAGGTGCAAAGATATGGAATTGTCCTTAGAATAGATGAAAGGCTGGGGATGTGACCCCAGTGGCAGAGTGCTGAGTTAGCATGCTTGAAGCCCTGACTTCAACCCTAAATATCGAATATGCTAAGTGTGGTGGCCTGGGACTGTGATCCCACTATTGGGGACATGGAAGCAAGAGAAACAAATCACTCTGTCCTACACCGTAAGCTCCAGGCCAACCTGGACTACTACATGAGTCTCAGGAAAGAACGAGGAAAAGCCACCACAAAGGGTTAGGATTAGGGCAAAGGAGAGCTCAGTGGTTAGTGGTAGAGCCCAGATCATCTTACTGTTCCACGTCCTCAAAGTCATGTCACCCCAAGCAGTGTCTCAAGACCACCGAGCAACTGCTGCTATGACCTGGCACCTCTGAGGGAGACTCACCCTCCTGCAAGTCCAGCGCCGCACCTGTCTAAATAACCTTGAATTATAACTTAACTTCTTCCTAGTACCTTCCTGTCTTGTGACTCTCGGCAGTGAGCTAGGTCATGTGGTCTAGGTTACACTATGTGGAACTTATTCTCCATCGCCACCCCCACAATCATCTGTATGTTCAAGACCCTCCCCCTTCCCCCCGCCCCTGACACACTCCTAGTATTCTTTGTAACTGAGGCCCCTTTGCCCCTTCCCCTTCAAGGACCCCATCTTCAAGGACCCCTTCATGGGATACAGGCTGCTATCCATCTCCCACTTTTCAGGGCTTTGTCGTGACTGCCTGTGGCTAGAGTCCTTCCGCATAAAGCTCTTTGGAGGGGTTCAAAAAAGAAAGGAAAAAAAAAAGAAGTACCCTCAAAGAAGCTGGATGGCAGGTGTAGTCAGGCTCCAGCACAGCTGTGTCCTTTAGGCATCATATTTAAAGGGCTTGCAAGGGTGTGGGACCCTTCAGGCTGCCTTTAAACACATAATCCTCCTGGCGCATCCTCTTCAGCATTTGCCCCCCAGGAGGTGCAACCAAGGCAGATGACATAAGCTATTTTTAGCACTCAGTTCACTCACCTGCCCTCTCAGTGGAAATCATGCGTGGACATAACCTGGAAACAAACATTTTATAGAAACACAATTTGTACAATATTAGGAAAACGTTTGGCTAGAGTAATAGGAAATCTAGCTGCACTATCTTTCAGCACTCAGATTTATTATTATTTTTTTCTAGTGTAATAAGGCATCCATGCAATGGTTCTTTTCATTTGTTTGACCCTGGGTCCTCTTGTCCCTCATAACCAAAATATGGCTGAACAGCTCTAGCTAACTGAGGAAGATGTGGGGTGGCTCCTCCCATCTGCAAGGGAAACAGATGCCTCCCCAGAGCCTTAGACTCCACCAGTGTTATGTTTCAGCTGTCCCTCTGCCTCCTAAAAGGACATGTTGCACTCTTTGTCTGCTATACCTCGGAGTGTGGATAACTTTGGAGCCAAGATCTTGGTAGCAACCAAAATAAAACTGGGGTCATCTGGGTGCACCCTAGTCAATATGACTGGTGTCCTCATGAAAAGGAGAAATGTGGGGACAGAGATATGCACGCTGGGAGAATGCCCACTAAACATGAAGCGGCCACCCATAAGCCAGTTTGAGATGGCATCGGGCCTTTTCTCACCCAGAGGGAAGCAGTCCGACTAATGCCTCAGTTCCAGCCTTCAGAGTGATGAAGTGACATGTTACTGTCATTTAAGCCACACCATTTTGGTACTTTTTGCAGCAGTTCTGGGAAACCAATGTATCACAGGAAATTTCCACTTCCATCTGATCGGCCAGAACTATGCTAGAGAAGTTGGGAGAATACAGGTTTGCACTTGAGAAATGGACACCGGGTGGTCAAAGTGGCCTCCAGCATGGAGTGGAAAATTGAAATAACACTTTAGAGCTCACGTTGCTCCCTGGGAAGCACACAGGGATACAGACAGTAGGGCTTTGCCATGCCCACTATATACATCACTACTCAACCTTTAATTTATTGGACAAATGGGAAAATAACTGTGTGCTCTTAGCATTTTAAGTCTAGCAATACCAGGGACTATCCTGCGGACCAAATATTGCGGCAGACAGGAGTGTTGCTTTCGATTGTTTATTTACTCAGCGGAAAAGGGGTTATGAAGATCCTCAGACCCAATATCTAAGCTGGAACAAATGAGACTTCTCTTGGATGTTACAATAATAGAACAGGAATAGTAGCTCCCCAAAATCTAATTCCTCCCTGAAAGAAGGCATATTTTGTGAAATGGAAAGAACGCGATGGAAAATAAGGTCCTCCCCTCCCAGTCAGGAGGAATGAACATGTGAGGGCGTTGCCTTGGACCTTCATGATGTGGCTTGCATACAAGTTCAGAAAGAGGGTGCCAATGAGCCCCAATGTAAAATGATGTTTCTCTTTTTATCGTGTGTGTGTGTGTGTGTGTGTGTGTGTGTGTTCGTGCATACATGTGTATAGTTTGCATGTGCTGTAGTGTATATGTGTCTCTGTGTGTGTGTGTATTGTGCGTGGTGTGTGTTCATATGAGTGTACAGAAGTCAGAGCTTGACATCTTGCATCTTTCTTGATGGTGAAAGTTCTCCATTTTATTTGCTGTGGCAGGGTTTCATGCCAAACCCAGGTCTTTGCAGCTTCAGCAAGCCTAGCTACACAGTTTCCACAGGCAATCCCCTGTCTCCTCTTGGAGAACACTAGAATTACAAGAGTGTGCCACATGGTCCTAATTAGGCATAACGCTGTGATGAGATGCTGTGACCAAAAGAAACTCGAGGAGGAAAGGATTTTTCACTCATAGTTCCATTTAAGAGAGGGTAGGAACTCAAGAAGGGCAGGAACCCGAAGGCAGAAGCTGATGCAGAGGCCATTGAGGAGAGCTGTTTACTGGCTTGCTCAGCTTACTTTCTTATAGAACACAGGACCATCAGACCAGGGATGGTGCCACCCACAATGGGCTGGGCTCTCCCCCATCAAGCATTTATTAAGAAAATACCCTAGCTGGGCAGCGGTGGCATAGGCCTTTAATCCATACAGAGGCAAAGGCAGGCAGATTTCTGTGAGTTCAAGGCCAGCCTGACCTATAGAGTGAGTTCCAGGACAGCCAAAGCTACACACAGGTCTTGAAGACACACACACACACACACACACACACACACACACACACACACGATCTTGAGCACTGACAAGATCTTTGCTTGAGTGTCTGGTAGGTTTCCTCAACAAACTCAGCTTACAAAAGAATGTGGGAAAGTTGGTCAGAGAGAGACACCAGAGAGCAAATATAAACAAATGGTATAGATTAGTCTGGAACTTAAAAACAGAGTGAGTCGTGTCATTTATAAGTCATCAGCTAGGCGGTGGTGGTGCATGCCTTTAATCTCTGCCTTGGGAGACAGAGGCAGGAGGGTCTCTCTGAGTTCGAGGCCAGCCTGGTCCACAAAGTGAGTCCAGGACAGCCAAGGCTAGCACAGAGAAACCCTGTCTCAAAAAACAAACAAAAAGTCATCAAAGAATAATATGAGAGGGATTTAAGAGGCCGACTTAAAGTAGAGATCCTATTTCCTGAGCACTGTGGGAATTCTTTTTATTTTATTTTATTAATTTATTCATATTACATCTCAATTGTTAGCCCATCCCTTGTATCCTCCCATTCCTCCCTCTCTCCCACTTCCCCCTTACTCCACTCCCCTATGTCTGTGACTGAGGGGGACCCCCTCTTAGGGTATCGAGTCTCTTCTTGGCAACCTGCTATCCTTCCTCTGAGTGCCACCAGGCCTCCCCATTCAGGGGATGTGGTCAGAAATGGAGCACCAGAGTTCGTGTGAAAGTCAGATCTCACTCTTCACTCAATGGTGGAGAATGTCCTGTCCATCAGCTAGGTCTGGGTAGGGGTTTGAAGTTTACTGCCTATATTTTCCTTGGCTGGTGCCATAGTTTGAGCGGGACCCCAGGACCCAGATCCGCCAGTCATAATGTTCTTCATGTAGGTTTCCAGGACCCTCTGGATCCTTCTATTTCTCCATTCTCCCATGCTTCTCTCACCTAAAGTCCCAATAGGATGTCCTCCCCTCTGACCCACTTTCCTAGTAAGTAAAGTCTTTCATGGGACGTACCCCTTGGACTAGTGTCTCCATATAAGTGAGTATATACCATTTGTCTCTTTTTGCTTCTGGGTGAACTCACTCATTATGATAATTTCTAGTTCAATTCATTTGTCCACAAATTTTGGGAATTCCTTGTTTTTAATAGCTGAGTAGTATTCATAGTGTATATGTACCACAGTTTCTTTATCCATTCTTCTACTGAGGGACACTTAGGCTGTTTCCATGTTCTGGCTATTATGAATAAGGCTGCTATGAACTTGGTTGGGCATATGTCCCTGTTGAGTGGTAAATCATTTTCTGGGTATATTCCAAGGAGTGGAATAGCTGAGTCTTGAAGAAGCCCTATTCCCATTTTTCTGAGAAAGTGCCAGATAGATTTCCAAAGTGGTTGTACTAGTTTGCATTCCCACCAGCAATGAAGGAGTGTTCCTCTTTCTCCACATCCTCACCAGCATGTGGTGTCACTTGAGTTTTTGATCTTAACCATTCTGATGGGTATAAGATGGAATCTTAGTGTCGTTTTGACTTGCATTCTGATTACTAACGAGGCCGAGCATTTCTTTAAGTGTTTCTCAGCCATTTGATATTTTTCTGTTAAGAATTATCTGTTTAGTTCTGAGCCCCATTTCTCAATTGGGTTATTTGGTTTGGTGGTGTTTAATTTCTTGAGTTCTTTATATATTTTGGATATTAGACCTTTGTCAGATGAGGGGTTGGTGAAGATCTTTTCCCAGTCTATAGGCTGTCGCTTTGTTCTGTTGACAGTGTCTCCTGCCTTACAGAAGCTTCTCAGCCTCATGAGGTCCCATTTATTAATTGTTGACGTTAAGGCCTGGGCTGTTGGTGTTCTGTTCAGGAAGTTGTCTCCTGTGCCTATGTGTTCCAGGCTCTTCCCACTGTGGGAATTCTTATAGCAGTCTGCTTGGAGGCTCCTCAAAAATCTCCTAAGTCAAGATTATATTTTTATTTGGACATTTCTTAACAAAATTCTAGGCATTACAACTAAATTCGTAGAGTGTATGGACTCAGAAAGGTAAGCCGTCCTCTCTAGGGACCAACATCTATGCTCTAAGCTGGAGTCAGGTAAAGCAGCATAATGGCTCTGCCTGATGCCCCAGGTACAGGCAGGAGCACCGGGGACACAGTATTTCCAAGAGACAAAGCCAATGAAACTTGTCATGGTGCTGGTGCTGTGGCTTGGATGTGAATGTGTTTGAATATTTACTCCAGACTCCCTGGTACTATTTTAGAAGGTTGTGAGACCTTTAGGAGGTGGAGTCTCTTCGGAGGAAGTGGCTCACAAGGGCTGGCCCCACTTTCCGTCAGCACTCTTGCTTTTTTTGCTATCAGGTTGCAAGGAGGTAAGGAGGCAGAGCTGCAGGCTCCTGCCACCACGGCAAGGCCTGCCAAGTCATACAGCGACCCCTCCGCGTTGGACTCTATGTCCTTAAGCTGTGAGACAAAAGGAACTGGGTTTCTCCCTTCCGTTTATTGGTGGGGAAATTTGTTCACGGTGACAGTAAAAGCAACTGACACACATGGTGTCATTGTGGGAAAGATGATGAGCCGTACCAGGTGTGGTCCGGCAGCCTAATGCTTAGACAGGAAGTAAGCATGGGCTCAGCATAGGAAGGGTGTGTTGGAAGGCTTCAGTGTTCTTGTGTCATCTCGATATATCACCCTCAGAGTTCCGACGGGGCAAGCACAGTGGTGCAGCAAGGCACCTGGGCTTTGGATCTAAGCTCACGTCACCCTACCACTCAGGGGCTGTGATACCTACAGTTGCTCATTTCACCTTCCTGTACCTCGCTGTTTCAAATAGCTGGGCAATGGGTTGACGGGTGGTGCTTTAAATGTTATTCTGTGCCTATAACACCATGCAAGGCATAGAATGCTATAGGTAAAACCCGTACACAACGTGGTGGTGCACGCCTTTAATCCCAGCACTCGGGAGGCAGAGGCAGTCAGATTGCTATGAGTTTGAGGCCAGCCTGGTCTACAAGGGGAGTCCAGGACAGACGAGGCTAACCCAGAGAGACCCTGTCTTGAAAACAAAAAACAAAGAAACAAACAAAACAAAAACAAAACAAACCTATACACAGGACCAAGTACATAGCAAGCCTTGTGTGTGTTGGCTACAATTATTAGGCCTATCCATTGTGTAAGCTTAGGTGAAATGGAGTTAGGAAGGATACCAAATGTGTTGGACTATAAGGTTAAAAGCCTAAGAACACTTTTGGCAGACAGGAAACATAAACAAAATATTAAAAAGTAACGTTTAATGAGAACACAAAGAAAGTCCTATGGGGGCAAAATAACAAGAATGAAATTGTCTTGATATTGGCACATGCAAAAAATGGCTTAAATGTTTCTAGCTGATAACATTCAATGTAAGTTAGCATAAGACATACTTGTGAAAATTTAGATTGAAATCACCTTAATAGAAATGCAGTGTCTAACACTGACCCTAAATTGGAGGAAATGAGTTGGAATTCCACTTCATATTTTTTTATAGCAGACATTGAAAAGTCACTACATCTAAAGGAACCAAATGGCTTCCATGCATACCTTTTTTCCTACGATTTATTTATCTTTATTTTATGTGCCTGTGTTTTGCACCAAATGTGTTCTGGGCCCAAGGAGGCCAGAAAAGGGCATCATAACCCTCGCAACTGGAGGTTATAAGCTCCCAATGTGGGTGCTGGGAACTGAACCTAGGTCCTCTAAAAGACCAGAAAGTGCTCTCATCTGCTGAGCCAGATCTCCAGCCCCTAGATACAGGTCTGAAAAGGAAATGTCTGGTGCAAGGAAGCGAAGACTCAGGGAAGATTTGATAACTGTCATTATGGTCTCTAGGGGTTGGGAGAAGAATATATTGGGATGGTAGGAACTACGGAAGACAGATCGGCGCCCAATGTGAGCATGTGAGATGTCTGACATCACTAAGAAGCTAACTCCAGTCAGCAGTTGTGACACTAAAAATCCTTTCCTTGTAAAGGACCGTGTACTGTTGCTGTTTACTATTTCTCAGCCTAGCTACTTAACTTACCATGTTGACGCTCTCAGCCTCCACCCCTTCCACCACACAAGGCCTGGTAGAAAACCCAGGGATGTTCACATGCTAAATAAGTGTCCCAACACTGATTTCTGACTCTTGGTTCTGAGATAGAGTTGCTGTGTGGCCCACCCTAGCCTGGAGCTTGCTATTCACCTGTCTCAACACCCTATGTACTGGAATTATAGGTGTGCACCATCATGCCTAGTGTAAACCCAGATTTTTGAAATTGCTGGAATTTCTCATCTTCTCACATTGTCAGCTGTGGTTACTACTTAAGTGTCCAGCCTCAGTCTTCTCGGGGTTATTTCGGCGGCATACAACTATGCTGGTGCTAAATTTCTCTCTGGTCTTCATTTCTCTGCAGGAGCTAGGTTTGGTGAGGTCATCCCGTTCTGTCGGTGTTTTCATATTTGCTTATATTTTCTGTTTGTTCTCAGAGGGAGAGTCCATCCAATGGTCATCTGGTCTACCTTTGCTGGAGGCACATTGAGCCTGACCGGAGTTCCAGGCCACTCACTGCAGAAGGCATGTGGAATCTGACCAGCATTTAGATTTCCACTCAAGAACTTATTATCTTGGCATCTTAGTTATGATTTTGTCCGTATCTGTTTCTCCTAGTATATTGGTTGCTTTACAGAGAGAGAGGAATCCACCCTAATACTCATCTCAGCTGTGTTACTCTCCTTAGTTTTCCTTTAGATAAGACTTTGAGTAACATGTCAGTTCCCAAAGGGCAAGAATCACATTCATTGTAGCCAATCCTCAACCTAGTGCTTGACAGAACAGGCTGTCAGTAGCTTCTGAGTAACTGAAATTAGATAGCTCTGAATGAGAGAACCTGGGTTGTGGCCTTACCAGAAGGGAAAAACCTGTAGCTCAGTTTTCTTCCTCAGTTTAAAAACCAAATGACTAAATTCAGAGAGGTGAGATTTTTGTGTCCTAGGGGTATTGATTCACAAAGCAAATTTACAAGGAACTAATTTATAAGAAAAACAAATCACAGTGTGATCAGTATTTAATGGGAGACCTAGCTAGAATGATAATGGGCGCCTATTGCATTTCTTTTTTGTTATCACTTTATATGTAACTTTTGTCTTCTATTTAAATATGAATAGGCTTTTGTATTAAAGATCTTATTTTTTCATTGCATTTATTCATATGATTCTCTGGGAGTAGAAGAAATAATAGGCAAGTATGAAAATAAATAGAAATTGAGACCATGTGTTTATCCACATGTTACCAAGGGCAATCTTGTATAAGTCAATCCGCTCTGAAAATGAAATCACAGACCAGGGGTTGCCATGGTGAGGACAAATCAGAAAGGGGAAATTCAAGGTTGCAAATACTCACTAAAGAACTCTGAAGGAGATCTCTTTCAAAACCAGGTGATCTTTAAAGGTCTTTTAGTACCAAGATGTCTTGACCCCCTGACAACGTGGAAGAAGCTGGTGGTTAACAAATTCTTCCTCACCAGCATTGCTGCTGGTTCACAGAAAGGCTTGTTATCATATCATGTTTTGTAATGTGAGGATATTACAATTACATAGCTTTTCTTTTAAAATGTAACAAACATGAGCGGGAGGATTTGCTGATGCACTTCTGTTATGATTTAGCTTCCTACAAAGGCTCACAGGCTAAAGACTTGGTCCCCAGCCTATGGAGCTGTTAAGATATGGTGGGACCTTTAGGAAGTAGGGCCCCATTCAGAAGATTACATCATAGGAGAGGTGGGCCCTCAGTGATATATTAGTACTGGAGACCCTTGTTGTCTCTTTCTCTCTTTGTCCCAGCTACCAAGAGGTGGCTAGCCCTCCTCCTCCTCCTCCTCATGCTTCTCCTCCTCCATCTTCTCTTCCTCTCCCTCCTCCTTCTCCTTCCTCCTCCTCTTTCTCCTCCCCCTCTTCATGCTCCTCCTCCTCCATCTTCTCTTCCTCTCCCTCCTCCTTCTTCCTCCTCCTCCTCCCCACCCTCCTCCTCCTCCTCACGTTTCCAGCATGATGCACTATGCTGCCACAATCCAAAGAGATGAGGTCAAGCAACCGTGGACCAAAATCTCTAAAACCATGAGCCAAAACAAACCCTTCTTCCATTTAATTGTTTTTTTTTTTTTCCCCTCAGTAGTTTGTCACAATGAAGGGAAGCTGACACAACTGGGGAACACCTTATAGGAAAAAAAAATCTAGAGAGTTTCGGTGTGGTAGTGCATGACAGTAATCCCAGCACTCAGGAGACTGAGACAGGAGGATCACAAGTCTGAGGTCAGCCTGGGCTGTATTGTGAGATACAGACCAGCCTGAACCATAAAGTGAGTGCCTGCCTTTAAAAAACCAAGACAACAGCATACATACTGAATACTACACATCAAACACAGCATACACAGTATTCATGTACACAGATAACTTCAGTTACTGAATATTAAAATTCTCCAATGCTCAAGGCCTTTATATAAAGTGGTAGTATTTGCATATAACCTCCACTATCCTCCTGTGTACTTTAAGTCATCTCCTGCTTATTCGTAATACTTTATATGATGTAAATGCTGTGTAAATACTTGTCACTCTGTATTGCTTAGAGAATGACTAAAGAAAAACGTTGGTGATACTGAGGATGCACTTCTTTGGGTGTATGAGGGCATTTCTGCCCCATGGTTGACTGAATCTGGAGTTGCGGAGTCCATATAAAATATCAAGAGCACAGAGCTTTCCCTAGAAATCAAAGAATTTTTATTTTCTGGAAGTCTGTTTGACAGCATTTGTAGTAGCATTTCCTCTGATTTATGCAACTCAACAAAAGCTGGTGTGATGTCCAAACACTCCTGGAGAAGGAGAAATAGTATTTAAAACTTTGACTTAACATTTCTTATAGAAGAAGTTAATGAATTTTCTTTTATTCTTTACATGCGTAGTGAGTAACTACACACGTCTATATGTATATTCACATGTATGTGCAGGTGCCTAGGCATACATATATTTAGGAGTCTGTGTACAGGCAGAGATCAGAGGCTGGCATTGTGTGTCTTTCTGGATTTCTCTATACTGTATATAATGTGACAGGGGCTCTCACTGGAACCCAAAGCTTACTGGGTCAGCCAGTGCAGTTAGCCAGCTTGGCACAGTGATGCTCTACCTTTGCCTCCTGAGCCCTGGGATTACAGGCATGCTGCAGTGCCCACTTGGTGTTTATGCAGATGATGTGGATCTGAACTCCCATCCTCAAGGTTGTGGACTAAGCATTTTACTCACTGAGCCGTCTCTCCAGCCCTAGATTTACCAAATTATTTAGAAAGAATTGTGGGGCTGGAGAGATGGCTCAGAGGGTAAGAGCACTGACTGCTCTTCCAAAGGTCATGAGTTCAATTCCCAGCGACCACATGTTGGCTCACAACCATCTATAATGAAACCTGTATACATAACAAATGAATAAATCTTTAAAAAAAAAAAAGAATTGTATGTGTTTCTACTTTCCTTGTAAATTCTAGTAGGTGGTATGAAATTTTCTGTAGGATGGTCAGACAATTCTCAAAAGAAATTCGTCTTCTCAAATGAGTTGTGATGCAAGGAGTGTGCAGAAAGAACAACCGGACGCTGAAACTAATCTAAAGCCAAGTGTGAGAACTGGAACTTCAGACAAACCCAGCAGGCATTAGTTAACCTGTGCTGTAGGGGGATCGGTGGAATCACATTGGGTGGGGGGGTTGGATGCAGAGAGGAGTCTTTCTGGGTTGCTCTGTGTTTGAGTCTTGGTGAAATGTGACTGCTTTGGCTTCCTAAGTGAAGGCATCCCAACTTGGGTGCGATATGGGCAGAGGGCATTTGTCAAAAAGCCAAAATGAAATGACCCCCCGGGTAAAACTTGGCCACGTTTACTTGAAAGCAGTCCTTAACCATTATAAACACCGAGGAGAGGAGAGTGGTTTGAGAACTGTGAACAGTCTCATATGGGCTGCTGGAGAGAGGGTCCTAGTGTCTGCCAGGCTACCCTTGAGAAGAACAGTAACCATCATTAAAAACGGCGACTCCCTGAACCATTCAAATAAGCATCCTTGGTAAAGAAAACTCAGTAAAATTCAAATGAGCCACCAGTCAGCAAAAAAACTGCTGCTGACATTATTAATCTTCCAAATTACACGGATCCATCATATACGTAAAAACTGATCATCGGGCACTTGTGGAATAGGTATCCTTCACCTAAGAAATGGTCATTGTCAGCAAAGTTTGCAGCACAGAGACTTTCTAGCAAATCAATCTTATTTTCCCATTGATTTCCATTACAAAATCTGAGGTACATTCTGCTGTTAACTACCATTAATGGCCTACGAAACCCTTTGGAAATGGCACGTTTAAAAGAAAAATGATAATATTCCAATAAAAGTGACATTGATATTTAATATATTAATAATAACCTTGTGTTGCATTCAACATGTCACAACAAAATATGTTCAGGGCAAAATATAAAACTGCCTCACATTCACAATGGGAAATAATCCCTTAAAATACGGGAGCTTAATTTATCACTACCTTTATAACTGTCTCGGCATTTCTATCCTTCTATAGCAAAAGTCGCTTTTTATCATTTAGAAAAATCTTTTCTCATTTCCTGCTGGTTTCTTTCTTTAAATCTTTGTTCAGAAACCCCTTAATGGCTTCTGATACTGTCGCTAGATGAGGAAAATCCGCCTACCAGAGGCTTAACCCTCTGCCTGCAGGGATCTCCCCATTATTAAGCTAACGAGTGGTGCCTGGAAGAAATGTTATAGAAACAAGCACTGGATAAAACATTGGCTTGATGGTGGTTCTCAACCTGTGGGTCGCATGTCAGATATCCTGCATATCAGATATGTATGTTATGATTTATTACAGTAGCAAAGCTACAGTTATGAAGTAACAGTGGAATAGTTTTATGGTTGGAGGTCACCACAACATGAGGAACTGTGTTAAAGGGTCACAGCATCAGGAAGGTTGAGAAACCACTGTTGTACATGCTTCTAGTGTCTTGTCTAATTCCCAAGACAGACTATTTGTTTAAAACTAGTGATATGTCTGTGTTTGCCACACTATTTTCCACCTATACCCTTCACACAATATGCTAAGTTAGATTGAGTGATAGACTGAATATATGTTGAATGACTGACTGACTGACTTTCAATGACTTTGTTTGTTCTTCATTAGTGCCTCTAAGGGCTACTGCTTCCAATTAGACAAGTGACTAATAATGATTTCTATAGGAATCACATCATAATGGTGACCCTAAACATCTAAACAACATAAGGTCTGGGCTTTTGTTGAATTCTTGGGTTCCTTCCTTTTTCATCATGGTAGATTGAAACAATAGAACTTTCAAGTTAGAGGGAGAAGCAATTTGTCCCCCTGGCCCACCCATACTACCAGCAAAGTACCTTCTCATCCTTTTACCCAGAAAATGCAAGATTCAACACTCAGGGTCGCCTTTACCATTTTATGTTAAAATAAATGTTTACCAAGCTCTTACTCACAGAATTCTGAAATGTTAAAAAGAAAGATTGGAGGTACCGCTTAAAGCAACATCAGTAGGCTATTTGAATAGCTTCTTCGTTTGGTTAATTCAACCAAGACAGACAGACAGACAGAATATATATATATATATATATATATATATATATATATATATATATATATATATATTTTTTTTTTTTTTTTTTTTTTTTGCCAATCATGATCAGAGTTCCCGGTGGTGTGTCAAGTGTTTCAAAACTGAACCCACATAGAGAGTTGAGGTCCATGCTAACAAAACTCATAAGGAATAGCCATAGAATTAAAACATTTTTTTGTATTGACAACAGCAATCACTATGGTCACAGCGGCCACATTCCTTAAGGAAGCAGATCTTTTTTCTATAGGCAGAGCAAGTTAGTGGGGTGCTGAAGTATGGTAGAAGATGAGCATAGAATCAAAGCCAAGAGAGATGTTTACTTTCCAGAAATATTATTCTACATATGTGCGATGGTTTGATTGAGAAATATGCAGGGGGCCACGCTGGAGGAAGTATGCCACTGGGGTTGGGTTCTGAGAGCTCAGGGCCTCATTCTGTTTCCAGTTAGTTCACTCAGCCTTGTATTTACAGGTCACAATGTGAGCGCCCAGCGTTCTGCTCCTGCCACCATGCTGTCCCTGCCATCAACTCTCTGGAACTGTAAGCCAACAGTAAACTCTTCTGTAAGTTTTCTCGGTCATGATGGTTTTTTTTTGCCACAGAAACAGAAAGATAAGTAATACAACACTAGAGGACAGATAAAGCTGACTTCTTTATTTTTTTTCTTGGCTCTGAATCAGAAGGACAACAGCTCTCCTCTTCTCTCTCATCCCTCTTTCAATCTTCCACATTTAAACCTGTCTTCTCAGTTTTCAATCCACCTCTACTTCTTGTTAGCTATTAAGAAGAAGCTTTGAATGAGCGACCAACTTACAAATGGTATTACCACCAATGAATACTTGCTGTGCATGGATCTATCATAATGAAACTCATTAACATGGGTAATTAATATGCATTAGTAGTTGTAATAATAACTTAAAAAATACTTTCAAGTATTCACGGCTCCCTTCTTTTTACATTCTTGTTAAAATAAAAGGTGGAAATTAGGGAGCATTTCATGGTTGCTTTTTTTTCTTTTTTCTTTTTCTTTTTCATGGTTGCATCTTAACACTCCCCTTCCCCAGGAGGACAAAGGCAAATATAATGCAAATACATTCAACTCCATTTGTAAAATGGAACTGCAGATCTTGCAAGAGGCGTGAGGGTTCGTAATGCCAATGAAAGTGAGGTCAGAAAAGCCACCATTAAATGAGGGCTGCAGAGTTAAGCTGAAAACAAAGGGGAAAAAAAAATCAACAGGCAAGCTGACTATATTGTTGCGTCAGGGAAGAATACTTTGCTTATGAAGAGCTTGAGATCTTGGAAGTAACGTATGATGCAGTCTCACATTTTTACAAAAGGACCCCTTTTTCAATTAGGCCGTGAAAGTCTAATAGTACACAAGGTGACTTAGGAGTTGAGTGCCTCTCTCCTCCCTGTGTCAGGTTCATGCCCTATGCACCAGTAGGAAAAGATGGCCTAGAATAGACAGCACGTCAGGTCTAGTGAATTAAGCAAGGGCACTGTGAGACGAGGCCCTTCAGAAATGACGACCCAAGGAAAGTGCATTTCTGTGCTTAGGTTTGGTGGAGGATGGGCAGTTGTGCGGAAGCACAATTGGGCAGAGGGCATTTGACTTGTGATAACCTGGAGAAATAAGCAAGGCCTGCTGCCCAAAGGCTTCTGCCGGGGTCGGGCAGGGTTCTAACTCCGTAGGCCCTTGGTGGGAAGTCACAGGGTGACATTCTCCGAGCTATGGCTCACTTTGGAGGAAAAGAATCCAATTTAGGTCACAACTCCAGAAGAGTAAGGAGGGGCTGAGGTTACCCCGAAAAGATCTTGCTCCATTTTCAACTCAAACTACTCGGCACAACACGTACTGTTGGGGCCTGTGTCCAGACTCTAGAAGGTGTGTCACATCTCAGAGACAAAATCCAATCAGTGAAGTTGTGATGTCATTAATTTATTCCATAATTAGCAGAGAGCTGTACAAAAACACAACCCCTCCCCCAATACTGCATAGAATAGGTGTCTTAAAACTAAGACTTTAAAATTTTTTTCCTTTTTGAGAATTTCACACAGAAGTACAATATGTTTTGATGAAATCCATCTCTGTTTCTCTCTCCTACAATTTCTCTCCCATCTCTCCTATCACCATTCCTTCCCTCATTTCATCTACTCTGGCTTTTTAAACCCACGGAGTCCACTTACTGCTACCTGCATTTATCACTGAGTTTTACTTTCCAATAAAATTCCAAACAAAGCTTTAATTAAAAAAATATTGCTCTAAAATTCAGTCCTGGTCTGAAGTAGATTTCCCTTGAGGAAGCTCTTCCACTCCTAAGCACAGCAGGATAAAGCGCTCACGTATACATGAAGCTGAGCGTACCTGGTGGTGGTGCATGCATTAGTTACGTCTGTGAGTGACCTGTCTTGCATCCGCTACGTTCGTGCCCCCATGGCCCGATGCTCAGAAGCAACATAAGGAAAGTAAGGCTTATTTGGGCTTATCGTTTTGGGAGGACTGAGGCCCATCACTGCAGGGAGAGCTTTGCTGGTGACAGTAGGATCATGAAAAGAGTGGTCACATCTAGTGGGCCAGGAAGCAAAGAGAGAAGACCCAGAGACAAACGGGTACATCTTTAGAGACCCTACTGCTTGCTATCTACTTTAGACAGACTGGACCAGCATCACTAGCTAGGAATCAAAAACTCAAGCCATGAGTCAGTGGGGGGGACATTCAGATTGAAACAGTGTCATATATACATAGTCAGTTAAAATGGTTTTTTTTTTAGTTAAAATGTTTTAAAGAGTTAGGTGTATGAATGTTTTGCCTACACGTATGTATGTATGTATGTATGTATGTATGTATGTATGTATACATACCACTTGTGTGCCTAGTGCCTTCAGAGGTCAGAAGAAAGCATGAGCTCTCCTGGAATTGGACTCATGGATGGTTCTGAGCCACCATGTGGATGCCAGAAATTAAATCTGGGTTCTCGGCAAGAGCAGTAAGCATTCTTAATTAACTATTGAGCCATCTCTCCAGTCTCATATGTTAAATTTTTATTATTTAATCAAAATATTCTCATTTCTGAATTAATGGGGTTAGTACTATTTATTTTTGGGTAGTTCCTATAGTATCACTTCCAAAGCATTTTATTTATTAATTTATTTAAGACAGAGTACCACTCTGCAGCCCTGGCTGGCCTGAACACACATTTGGCTACCTCTGCTTCCCAAATATTGAAATTAAAGGCATGCACCACCATTCTCAGCCATCATCATTGGGAATACTATCATCAGTGTTTCTTAAGACAATGTTTACGTAGGAGACAGATTATGTTGTCAACTTGGAGAAATGCCTATATTTAATTTTGCTTCTGGTACTCGATAGACACGGAGCAGTGAGCAAAACACACACATTCTCTGAGCTTCAGTATCTTCATCCATTACAACAGACCAACACTGCATAGTAGTAAAGACCTGATGTGAAAAACTGTCAAATGTCAGATACTGCAAAGACACTAGATACGTGGAGGCAAAAAGGTGCAGGTTGTTTTTGTTCCATTATGGTCTTAATTTGTTGATATTTTGTATACTGGCATACTTTCTATGTGCTTTTGCAATATGAAACTATGATTGTAGGCTATTAAAAAATACCTAACAAAACTCCCAGTACGTGAGAAGTGGCATCCAAGAGACTCCCAACACAATATAGGTTATTTCTGTTGACCTTGGCGACTTCCTAGGGGTTGAAGATAGGCCCCAATTGCTGAAAACGTGTACCTCAGAGGTTGGACCTATAAGATTCAAGTTAGATCTGATCTGAAAGGCTCCTCCCTGAGCATTAGTTTTCATAGCACCAGAAGGCACTATGCAAGCTTCCAAGGGATGGAATTAACCCTATCCAGCTGGGATGCCTGTGAACCACAGCGGTCAACATGGCATGCTAACCCTAGCAGCACTCATCTTGGGGGTAACCAAGAGCTCTCTAATTGGATTTAAGGCCTCTCAACAGGAGGGAAATCATGACTGGTAACAGAAACCTCACCAACTACCCAGGGCTAGTGCGTTCATGGGCCAACTTCTCTTCACACCACAGACGAGTGTAGCTTTTACCCCTCATGAATGGAATGTCTCTTTGCAATAGACAGACACTGTCACAGAAAACCACAACTTGTCAAAATTCAGAGAATAAGTAATCTTGGGATGCCCCGCCTCAGTGGCTATGCTTCCAACAAAATTCCCACATCTAAGACCCAGGGAACATCAAAGAAGAAGCAGAAAGATTCTAAGAGGCAGAGGACCAGGAAACCTGCTGTGAGGTTGTGTCTCCTAGAAAGGACCGGGAGCATCACCCAAGATACCTCAAGACTCGAACAAGCACAACACCAGTGGACATGGTAACAGGGAAGGGGAAAATCTAAGAGGGCCCCAACCCCTCAACAAAGAATGCAGGCAACTAAAGAGAGCAGAGAAACAGTCTTCTCCAGGGATGAACTCCCTATTGGCTAGCCAATACCAATGGTCAGCCTTAAAGCCATACATATACAAGCAGCACTAAATGGGCTGAGCAGATTATATTTACATATTTAGGCATGTATATATGTATGCATAAATATACATATATGTATGTTACCCCCCCAAACACACACAATAATACCAAAGAAAAAGAGGTCATGAATTTGAGAGGGAGGGGGAGGAGACATGATAGAAATTGGAGGGAGGAAAGGGAAGAAATAAATTTAATTTAAAAAAATTTAAAAATATCTAAGTATGATGAATGTTGAAAGCACACATTTTGGAGTACTTTGTTGTATATATCTCTTAGGATGAATTCTTAAATGTCCTATAACACTTTGAAAAAGAGCTCAAAATGTACTTTGTAAGATTTACTTTGTAAAACTTTGTTGAGCTTTTTTTTTAAAGGTTGGGTGTCTGAAAGTTATATGGGGGAAAGCTGCAATGGCAGTCCTCCAAGCCACGGGAGCAATTTTTATAAACACATCTTAACTTAAAACCAAGAAATTGAATGTTTTGCCATGCAGAGCCTCACGCAGAAGTCTTGTAAGTCAGACACTCCTGGACTTGAAGCGCTGCCCGGTCACTTCCTGCTTATCTGACCATGGTTAATTTATTTACTAAGCCTGGAGATCTTCTATTAAGTTGGAATAATGAGACTCCCTATGTTGGGGTTGTCCTGAAGGTTAAAGGAGATATGGCACATACAAACTTCTATGTACAAAGAGCATAATATAAGTGTGCTAACTGCTTCTAAAAGCTTCAAACTCAAAAGTTAAGATATATTTTGATTAAAAAAAAAAAAAAAAAAAGGCAGTAAGCAGGGTGTTGTGGTCCATGCGTTTAATCCTAGCACTCAGGAGGCAGAGGCAGGCAGATTTCTGAATTTGAGGCCAGCCTGGTTTGCAAAGTTGAATTTCAGAACAGATGAAGGCTACATAGAGAAACATTGTCTCAAAACCAACAAAACAAAACAAAACAAAACAAGACCCAAAACAGTATAGTACAACATGCAAAAATTAAATTCTCTAGTGATGTTTGCCTCCTGTATCCAAATTTGTTTGCTTGTTTTTCTTCTTATTATGTACGAGTACATCTGCATTAGGACCTCTTAATTATAGGTTCAACTATATATATTTAGTTCAAGCTCTACAACCAGATTGTGTCCTGGGAAGAGCGGAGAGGCTGAAACACTGTAACAAACTAATGCAAGGACTTGCTGCCTTGCTTTCTTCTTCAAGACCCTGGCCTGCTCCTTAAGGAGCTTATTAGTTTAGATACTATTTAATTTCTTTGCTTAACGACTGGGGACAGTGGGAGATAACATTTAGTACCTCTAATAGTGACATACTATGCTAGGTGAATTGCCAACAGTATTTTGTCCCTTCTAACAAGTAAGGCAAAGGTTTGCATTCTGGTTCCTGTGACGGAGAGGTGTCAACTATACAATGAATTTTGTTGCTTTGACCACAAGAATTTCAAGCACTAAAGGGCGAATTAACAAGCTTTGCTCCAATCTTGGTGTTTGTTTAATTTCCTCTGGAGAATGGGGAACTTTTGTTTTACAGAACAAGTTCAATATTCTTATCAGCTGGACTGGAATAGTATGGCGTCGATGAAACTATGTTTCTTCCACTGAAGGTTCAAGGAAGTTTCTTTTCTCTAAGTACCGAATTCTGCAGTCATTCCGAAAGCCGTCCAGTTTTCGGTGTATTTTGGAGAAGCCTGTACCACGCTAGCCATTTAAGGTCAAACAAACAATTGGGCAACTCTGAACCACGTGCACTGCGCACGTTTCCATCTCCCGAGCTTGCAAAATCTCGACATCTTTTTTAAGACCCCTTGCTCCATCCCAGCTCTTGCACATTCCTCCAGGAAGCTACTGGATAAATCTCTTGAAAGGATATGCTAGTTAACTGCCAACTCCAGCCGGCACCCTAACTCTCTCACGTTCTCCATATTCTCTTTCACGCACACTCAAAGATGCTAGACATCAAATTCCCGGCCAGGTCTCCAGCTCGGTCTGAGGAACTAGAAGGCAGAAAGCGATCGGCGGCGCGCACTAGCGCGCGCGGACCGGGGCGGGGACAGCGTGCGGCGTCGGGGGCGGGCGCAAGCCGGCTCTCAGTGCAGCTCGCCTTTGTTCTCTGCCATTGTGAGACACTTCCTCCTCTGGCACTTCATCTCTGCACCCTGTGGGGAATTCGGACGGGGCTTTTGGGCTATAGTTTGGGGTACGTGACGCTGTCCTGAGCCTGACCTCTCCCTCGCTGCCCTCCTTCCCCATGCTTGGCAGGAAGGCCGAATGCAAAGAGCCACTTGCCCCCGACCGCAGCGCCGCCGCTCCCGCAGGAGGCATCCCAACCCAGCACTGGGGACCGCACCTCCCGATCGGTCAACCGCGGCCACTCGTTCCCACGGATCCGAACGGGGTCTGAGCGCCGGCAGCTCGGGCGAGCCCCGCAGCAAGGGTCGGAGGCCAGCGCGCAGCCCGATCCCGGCCGCCCCAGCATCCCGGGAACCCGTACAAGTGTCGCAGCGACCCTCCCTGGAGCTCCAGCTCCCCGGCCGCCCGGCGGCCGCCTCAGCCCCCTTATATAGCCCTCTAAAAATAGCTTGCCTCGCGCCGCCTTGTAAGGCAGCAGGGAGATCCTCAGCGCGCCAATAGGCGGGCGCCGTCGGGGCCAGGCCCCGCCCCAGGGTCCGCTCCGAGTGCCGCATTGGTCCTCAGTGACTTCATGAGCCCCCTGTTTACCTTACATGGTCACACGCGGCCTAATGGACGCCCTCCTCCGAGATCCCACGGCTGCGCGCTTAGCCTGGCGGAGGGAGGGAGTTTGGGGAGGGGGAAGAGCAGGAGGAGGAGACAAGGGGGAGGAGGGGGGAGGACTACAAACTAGCAAGGATGGGGTGGGGGGTGGGGAGGGAAGGAAAGGAGGGGGGGGGGAGAGAAGCGATCGCGAGAAAAAAAAATGCAACCTCCCAAAATAAAGAGCAAAGATTGCATTAGGAGCGAACAGCGCTGCAGATATAGATGGCAGCTTCGTGTCAGTGAGTTTGCGTCCCCCTTCCTGATCCACGAGCTGGAGTGATTAGAGCCCTGGAAGGGAATTGTCACTCCCGTGAAGTCCCCTTTTCCTGGCAGTCATCTGCACTGTACACGCTGGGTCCCTCTCCCATCCACCCTACTCACTCGCTCCTCTCTCACCTCCTCTCTCCCTCTCCTGCATTGATTTTTTTTCTCTCTCTCTCCTTTTTTTAGTTGACTGAAACAAAACAAAACAAAAGGGCCACTGGATGTCTGCCTTCTTGGGGGGTGAGCCAGACAGACTGACAAACAAACAGACCCAGCTGAGCTCGGGGGAGGGCTTCTCCTCCGGTTTTGCCCGGCGGCAGCAGCATGGACGTGTTGGCTAGTTATAGTATATTCCAGGAGCTACAACTTGTCCACGACACCGGCTACTTCTCAGCTTTGCCATCCCTGGAGGAGACCTGGCAGCAGGTGAATGATTTAAATTACTTGTGTAAATCGTGTGGCGGCGGCGGCGGCGGCGGCGGAGACGCCGGGGCTGCGTTGGTGTGGGATTTGAGTGAAATTTAAAAAAATTTTTTTTTTCTTTTTAAATTTATTTTTGGCTGTGTGTTGTTTAAAATGTTTTCTGAAACAATCATATGCGTTTACCTCTCCACCCACCCCTAACCCCTTAGTGTGCCGAGCGGAGCCGGTCCTAGCTGCCTGCGTTTCTGTCACCAACACACATCCTTGCGCACATGTTTTCGGCTCACTGTCCCCCCAGCAGAGACCTGCTGGCGAACTTCTGGGGTTTGGAGGAGCGGGGTGGAAAGGTGGTCGTGCAATGGTTGACAGGATACCACGTTCCTGCATTCAGGAGTTCTGACCTTTTTGGTTCTTAAATCGGGTTCCTCTATTTCAGCTGGTGCTGAGAACCGTCAGATGGTGGGGGCGGGGGGGGGTGCACGGAGTGTTTTCCCCAGTAATTTTAGCGGGTGTCAATAAAGAATAGGAACTTGATTTTTGGATTAGAAGGTGAGCTGTAAGGAAGAGAAGCCAGGTGACAAAAGACGCTTAAGGATACGTACAAGGGGGAGATGTGTCTGTTTTAGGCTGACAATGCATTGTATGGTTCCCCAGCTAATACCTCCAGAAAGAGCAGCCTATCCTGCGTCCTTGTTTTTTTCTTTTCTGTTTTGGGATGTCTCTGAGGTTAGCACTACCTTGGACAAAGGGTAGTGTGTGCTCCCGTGCTTCCGACTTTTTGTCTTAGAGGACTAGTTAAGAAACTCCTAGGATGCTAAAGGGTACCGGTGCCAAGTTGGCTTGGCACCTCAGGGAGGTTGAAGCCCGACTGGGGACAAGTTCACTGGGCTTTGTGAAGTGGAATAAAGAAACTGCTGGTCAGTGGAAAGTGCTGGGTCTGCTGCGGAAACAGTGGTTTTTCCAGCAGCGATTGGGAGCTGCTGAAGGGACATTCTGCAGGAAAGATGGTGGTAGGTGGGGGCGGGGCGGCTGGGGAGGGGAGACACCATGGGTGTTTTAAAAACTCTACAATGTGCACCGTGGAAAGTCTAGGAAGACAGTCCGGATTTGCACGTCGAGAGTGTGAACTTTTAAGAGTCCATGCCGGAGAAAACAGCTTGCCCTTGGGGTTGGCCGAGCGATTCTTGGTGTGTGGCTGCCCATGTAACTTCTCCGCTCAGTGACAGCATCTTGTTAAGGCTAATGAACGGCTGCGGTCCCTCTGCCAGGATCCAAAGCAGGATTTGCCAGCTTGAGGCTGCGATGTAACAGCTTCTGCTTTAGGAAGAGATGCTTAGCTCATGGTATATGGAGCCAGTGGTAAAGCGCTTACTCTTCAGACTGTGCCATTGTTACTAGTTCTTGCTTGGCTGGAAACTGCAGAGTTTTCCTCCAGGTATTGACCGCCTGTGTCTGTGTGTCTGTGCAGGGCTGGCCGATGCTGCCCTTTGCTAAACACACAAGCACAGTGCGCATCCTTTCCTCTCATCCTTAACAAGACTATGTCTCATAAGGAATCTCACTACATCCCTTTCCTTTTAATTTTGCATGTGAAGTAAGCCCCCACCCCCGAAAAAAAATGTGGCCAGAATGTCATTTTTTTAAACAGCCTTCCTCTCACACTGTCAGCCCATTGGTGTGGAATCAGTTGCCTATTAACTACAGTCTAGACTGGTTAGGGGAGGGAATCTGTTGATTTAGTCAGCCTGCCCCAGGCAGCCCTTGTTTGTGACTAACTGTTAAGCAGTGTTGGAGGGAAGAAAAGTTGGCTTCTATTTGTTACAACGTTCCCTCCTGATGAATCACACAACTTTGTTTTGGTTCAAGTTTTCACAGTAGTAAAGCCTGCTGTGGGGTGGGATGGGGGGTGTGGGGTAGCTCTTTAGAGGAAACCTGCTTTTCTAGATCTGCCTAGAGGATCCAGAAAGTGCAGCTCCAAGGAAACCTCCTTGGCTTGACAATTAGGGGATGCATTAGATCTTTTGTTTCCTCAGAAGCCAGCTCTGCTCTTCCTGTTCCCCCTCCTCCTCCCTCCTCCCCCTCCCTCCTCCCACTTCTAGAGACCTCTTGCTTAGGTTTTAATAACCAGGCAAAGGAATTCTCACTTCCAGTCCTCTTTCTTATTTCTTGCCTCAACTGCCTTCAACTGCCCTGTTCTCCTGTCCTAAAACCCTTCTCCAAATGGAAGCGTTACTTGTGGGCCAAGCGCTTCTAACCAAGGTTCCACTGCCAGGAGTTCTCTGCTCCGGATTTTGTTCATAGCTGCTCTGTGCAAAGGTAACCAGGACCCTGAGTTCATGCCGTTGGCAAAACCTTTAGCCTTTATCTCTTCCTTCCTCCCTTCCCCACACCCCCTTGCTTCTTAGCCTAAGGGGGAGTGGTGGTTTTATGCAACTGTTGGTTCAAAATTAACCAGATGGTGAAATTTTGGGACTCCTTTGCTCAAAACAGCTCAAGAAGGTTGCTGCAAAACCCTAGGCAGGAGGAAGTTTGCTGATGTGGTGGAGTAATCAGATTTTAGAGGTCAAATGAGGGATCATTGTTAGATGTTTTTCTTAAAGTGAACAGGATACCTGGCCTCGGGGACATGGGGGGAGGTGAGACGGGGACATGGGGGGAGGTGAGACGGGAACATGGGGGGGGTGCGGGGGGGTGATGATGCTGTTAATCTAGTTTGGTTTCTAGAGAATGGCTTTGGATCATAAATTCAAGAACATCTGTGCATTGGAAAATTGAGGTGGGGCTGTTTATCAACTTTACTTTCAGCTTAGGGTATGGGATAGTTTCCTGGGTCAATGATCCTGTGACAAAGACACTAATTATGACAGGCCGACCACCTATCACTTCGACATGAATTCTTAGGCAGTGATACTGAACAAGAGTTCCAACTTCCAGAATCACTGTTGGTGTAATTAAAAATCTAAGTGGACACCCCAAGCCAACAGCCCTCAGTCTCAGAACTCCAACTGTGCGCTTTAAAGCACCTGGGCCAAGTAATATCATCTCTGCCTGTCGTGCAACTATAAATTACACTGCCTTTATGTGCTTATGTGGTCTGCTATTTTACGGGACTCAGCTGACACAACCCTGAAGGCTACCAGCCTTAAGGTCTCTGAAAACTTGTCGGGAATATTTCAAAAGCTGTTTGAGCAAACAGTTAAGGGTAGGACAGAAGGGAGAGCAGGGTACCATTTGATGACAAAGGGAAGATGCAGTCATACATGTCACAAGAGAAGTTGGACTCTGAACTGGCTGCTGACTCAGAAGATAAAAAGCATTCATACAACACCTTCGTTTTCTTCCAGATTCTACAGAGACTTAGAATTAAAAAAAAAAAAAAAAAAAAAAAAGATTCTTTATTCCCAGCATGCTGTTTCACGAGGATAGTCTGAGTAAGGACACTGAGGATGATTTGCGCTGAACTTTGCTACCTGTCATTGAGAAACGTGGTGTGTTTACTTGAAAACTCTTACAGGATTATGATCATTGCTAGCGCTGATTCATAATTGGCAAGTGGGGTCAATTTCAGGCCTCCTTTTTGCTTGGAGAAAATTTTCCACTGCTACTGGAAACAAATAAATAAATCATAGAACACTCTTCCCTCCCTCGTCATCCCCCCCCTCATTGTTTTAAACTAATGGCATACTTGGCTTCCGTAAGGACTAAAGTGTCCCCGTAACTCTGCAATTTCATCTCGGTTTCAGGCATCCTGAAACAGTTTTTATGAGGCCGTTTGGTATGAGACATCTCTTGGGGGAAGCCTACAGAAATGGTTGCCTTCCAAGAACAGCCTCATGGTATCGGGAGCTGGGCTTTGGTCCGGGAGACACGGTGCTTCTTCCTCTGTGTAATCTTGCCCTGGCCTTGCCTTCCACCGGCCTGGGCAGCCAGGTGCTAGCTCAGATAGAAAGACAAAGCACACTGCAGGATCTGTCCAGCCGCAGGTTTGCCACTGTCCCAATTTGCAGAAAACCTTATCATGAATTAGAATTTCTTGGCAACAGCACCACCCTGAGAAATTTACAGACACAAAGGAGCCTTGGTAACCACGTTGAAAGGATAAAATAGCTGGCATTTTTTTTTTCGGTATGTGATTTGTGTGTTTGTCAGTTACTATAAAAATTTGTTGTTGTTGTTGTTGTTGTTGTTTTTTGAAACAGTGTTGTGGTAAGAAAAAGGAAAAAAAACAAAACAAAACAAAAAACAAAAACAAAAACAAAAAAATCCAAAAACCAGAACTGCAATGATTCTCCAGATCTTTTTTAAAATATAAAGATGCAGCCACTAAATAAATGTGGCTTTAAAAATGAGAGCACATGTGAGTGCCATCAATCACACACTTAGCCTTTCTGTAATAGATTCATTTTTGTGTTCTTTTAATAGACACTTCTTCATATGGGTTTAGGGACTCTCACACGTGGCCATCCGGTCTACCTGTTTGAAATTTGGAATTTTAAAATAAGCAAAAGAGCTCAATGCAGATATTGCTGCTACACCTGCCCTTGGCATGGGGAAAAAGGGAACTCACCATTCTTTGTTCTCCATGCGTCTCACTCCCTTACTCACCACCCTGAGAAGAGAGGGATGCTGGGGGAGGGGGGTCCTATCCATTTAAAAGGCAAAGTAGAAGATACAGCGTGACAGCTTTGGCCTGAGATGATTTATGGATGGGCATGTTGGAGACCTTAAGTGTTCAAACGTGGGCTCTTCTCTCCCAGCCCCCTTCTAAATAGAAATGCCTGTTGAGGCTAATTTGCTTCTCCACTTAAATGGGGATAGTTTCGAGGAGGTCAGAATGGAGCTTTTAATAGCCATTCTCTCAGGAGTCCTAGAAGTCTACCTTCACAGAAGCCCTCAGATTTTAGCTGCTTGAGTCTAGGCACTACATGCGTACTTCAGTCAGTCCCAGCTAGCTCATGTTGGTAGGACACCTGCTGTGGTATTTGACCAGCTAGTTGGTAGATGGCCCCATCTCTCTGCTTAGCATGGAGTGCTTAGTCCCCTTCATGGGACCCATTGCTGGATGAATGTATTCCGTGCCTCCATGATGCTGGCTCATTGGCTGTAGCTAGTAGCATCCATGTTGGAGTTGGGATTTGCTGAAAGTTTAGGACAGCTCCCCAACTTACCATGAGCAATGCCAGAATGGTGAGAGCAGAGATGGCCCACCAATCCCTTTGTTCTCCCAAATCAGCTAAGTGCTTTCTTAGTTAGTATGGATGGGCAGAAATGTGTTAGCCTCAGTTGCCAGCCAGTGCAACCGAGAAAGGAACCAGAAAACTGTACGGCTACCGTGAGACCCACTCAGGAATGCATATACCATGGACACGCTAGAAAACACTGCTCTTTTTCCTACGTCAGATGCCCATTGTATAACACACTCATGAGAAAATGTACCTAAGCAATCTCATTTAGGAGCCTCCACCCCCTCCCCCCCAAATAAAGTACTGCCACTTTAAAACGTGTGTTTACTTGAGTGGTCCTGGGGCTGTTCTCCAGTTGCCCCTGCTTCTCACCTTCACTTTGCAACATCATTTCTACTACCTCAGGCCAAAGGCACTGGCTTGTCATTTGCTGTGAGCCTAAGAACTTGGCCTGGTAGTCTGCAGTCTGTCTGTCCGTCCCACTTACCATTACAGGAACTCTGTCTGCCACATCGTATGTGTGCATGCCACAGCTGAGTCAGCAGCTGCCCTGGGGAAAATGAGTCCCAATGTCCACCTGCTTGAGATCCAAGTGACTTCCGGTTCCGGGGCATGGGGTGATGGGGGGTGGGGCGAGTGGGGGTGGAACCATTCCTGATTGAGCTGGCAATAGACCCTGTGAGGCTTGTGTGGGACTTTGCTTTTGATGAAACATTCTGTATGAAACTATGTTAAATCTATTCTGTGTTAACTGTTTCATTTCTTATGCCCTTATTTGTGTGGACATTGGTGCTCGAGTGACGCCAAGTTGGATAGGCAGTAGATCTTGCCGCACAGTAGCTTGGCTCTAGGAGACACGGTTAAAATTAAGTAATACAGAATAGGTAACCATGGTCAAAATGAACTCTTCAGTACTGTTTATGAACACTGCTCTGCCGGGCTGTTGTCTGCCTGTTGACTTGTTTATATAAATCAGGCTAGAGGTTTGCCTAGCTCTTTTGTGGGCACGCTTTCAGCACAGGGCACGTTGGGGGCTGGTGAGTAACTGTGACTTCACACGTCCATCATGTCCAGGAAATGGCGTCCATGCCTGTGTCATTCGGAAATGACTTGACGTAATTAAAATCATTAATTTAGAGCCACGTGCAATATCTATTTATGAATACAGACCCATTAACATTTCTCTGAGGGTCATCTTGAAAGCCTGGCCTCCAGCTTGAAACAGAGCTAAGAACCTAAAACCTTAAAATTTCCAGTCTTGAAAGCTGCTTTGGTTTGTTCAACTCTGAAATGCTGGAGTTAACTCACTTAGATTGTTGAAGCTGAAGGAGGCATCGCATTCCTCGGGTTCATGTTAGGGCTGATGACTCTGGGGCCCAGGACGCAGACGCTCAGAACAGGTTTCAAATCACTGCTTATTGCTCATTCTACCCTCTCAAAGAGACTTCTAGGTACTAGTACCCACCCCGCCGCCCCCAAATTGGCATTGCCTGGGCTCTAGATGGAATAATTGAACTTAATCTTTTTCTCACTCTCAATAATACACACTCTCTCTTCCCCTCACCCCTCTCTTATTGGAAGAGTAGGGCAAGAGCCCCCACAGTAATAATGCCACACTTATAAAAAGCTTTATCATTAAGCAGTAGCAAATGGGTGGGGAGGTCCATCGAGATGTACGTCCTCAGAGACTGGATAAAAGACAGACCTGACTTGATATAGCTTCGCCTCACCAGCCATCTTTCACTACTCTCTGTATACTTTGTACTAAAGAAAGTCTTGGGTTGAAGAATCCAATAGTGCTGTTTTAAATTATAATAGAAGTCTCTATGTCTTCTGATGGTCTTAGGCGAGCCCTGTGAAAGCGTCATTTGAGCCCCAAAGGGGTCACAAGTTGAGAACTGCTGGTCTAAATTCTATATCCGTTTAACTTTTAAATAGTTACTGTATTTCCCAGGAAACAACCCCGTTTCCCTCATCCTTAGTCAATAGCACCGCTACCATTTATGTATGTGTGTATGTATGTATGTATTTATTTATTTTTTGAGACAGGGTTTCTCTGTGTAGCCTTGGGGGCCCAGGACTTGCTTTGTAGACCAGGCTGGCCTCGAACTCACAGTGATCTGCCTGCCTCTGCCTCCTAAGTGTTGGGATAAAAGGTGTGTGCCACCACACCTGGATCCATTTTTTTAAAACAATTTGTGTCCAACTCTTTTATTTCCTTGTGATATTTTCTTCTTATACTATTTTGCACTTACTTTATATTGCTTAAAACAGAGTTGTTACCTTAGTTATGATTTGTAGGAGAGAGAAATATGTTTTTGTGTTGACCCCAAGTGTGGGATCTGGAACAGACTGGTGAGAGAACAGGATGTTTATCCCCTTAGAAGTCGAACCACTTTGTCTGGGAGCTTGGAGAAGAGATACATATATGAGCCCAAAACAAGAGGCTGGAGAGGGGACTTGGGATTGTTTTGGCTGTTCATCAACACTTAGAGAGACCTCCTGGAGAGAACTGCTCCAAGGAAGGCTTCAAGGCGTTGGGCTCCAGCTGAGGGTCAGCTGCTGTTCCAGGTTCCAGCAGCAACCTTGGTTGTATTGTGGTTTTGCTGAGGTCCTGCTGACTAGCGGGAGAATTGTTCCTAGGAACTGATGTCCTTAAGGTTTTATTATTGTGTTCTTTACTCTCCTTTTCCTATTGTTTGGGTTAGTCAGGTTGTAAGTGAGGTACGCTGTTAGTGAGTTCATAAGAAAAGGTAATTGTTAAGAAAATTGAGCCAGCAATGATTTTGATAATTACCACTTACTATTTATTCTCCTAAGTTTTGGTCCAGTGGAGATTCCGTAGTTAGTTGAATGCTTACTGTGGCTATGGTTTAAGCTTTAAGTTTTTAACGGTGGTTCTCAGTCACATAGACAAGTAAATTGGGGTCCTGTTGGGGGTACTCAGTGTGGCTTTCACCTTTGTCAGATTCCAGTATGCAGTCTTGGATTTGGGCTATTGATATACAGGGGGTTAGCTACCAGTCACAAGGACCTAAGCCTCACATCAGATTATATTATTCCTTGTATAATTTGAATTATAACATGGCCAGATATTTCTAACAAAGCAGAACAAAGATGATAAATATTCCTCACCCAGTTCATTTGTTAGAAGTAGCTGCCCAAGTGTTGTTCCACCTTTCTGATTTTGTTTTTCCAAACTAGGTGTGTCTAAGGCAGGTCTGTTTGGCTCAGGTTTCCCGTGACCCACCCTGAGTTTGCTTAACCTGGTCAAATTCTGTTTCTGGAAGCTTTTGTGGTATTGAGCATTAATATCTAGTTATATGATGACATTTCAGATAATTTATCCTTGGTAAGTCTGCAGTCATGGTTTTCCGCTTACCTCAGCCTGCTTCATGGTTTTAAAGGAATATGTGTGTGCATGTGTGCCTGTCAGATCATACAGGTAGGCGTTAGGTACCACATCTCCATTTTTCTTACTGACCACATTGTTTAGAATTAGACTCTGTTAAAAAAAAAAAAAATTCAAAGGAGACATCCTTCTAGTATAAGGGACAAAAATAAACTACAGAAAAAATTGCTGCTGAGGACATTCGGGCAAGAGGCAGCCTCCAAATCCATGGAAGGCTGGGCTCCTGTGGTAATGACTGTGGGCATGTGGTGATAGTCACAATGAAGCCTTAGAAATGTCTTTTTCTCAAACTGTGATGTTTGCAAAATTGTGTCTCCTGTAGCTTTGTCCTTTTATCTGTAAGCTGTCTTTGAAGGGGGATGGTTGGCAAGAGAGGGACCACCAGGAGAAGAGCACAGGGCTCAAAGTTGAAGGATGCTTTTTGGAAAGCTCAACCCAGCTGTGAAAATGGCAATTAGCCATGGAGCAATTGCCCTGCAAGGGAGTGCCTGCCTGCTCTTGATCCCACTCACATACACTTCCAGGGCAGAATTCAATGGAGTAGTCATAGTCTCAGTGCTATTTTTGGAGAGGCAGCAGATTTGTGCCATCTACAATAGAGTGGAAATAATAGGTTCTTCCTACTTGTGAATTTTGAGCCGTTGTGTTTCGTTCATGTGTCACTGGAGTCCCTGCTCATGGGACACAGCTCCTCCTATGGCACTGGAGGACCTCTGTGAGGAGACCATGTATACAGCAGCTCTCCTGTGAGCCATAGGAGATCCTGCTCACAAGTCTGAGTCACTGGATTCTGCATTCAAAAGTCGTTAGCCCTTTACTTTACATCTTCCCCTGGGACTCAGCATTCTTACTTCCTTTCACACTGACCAAGAGATGGTTTGCTCCATGATAGAGAGTTTCACATTTGTTTGTGAGCATCACAGCAAGCAGATACATTGAATTTAAGGCTTGGGCGGGGGAGGGCTTATGGCCTCTTGTCATCTATACATACTTACTATAACTATGATGCCAGGAACTATTACAGAATTTCCTACTCAGGTGAGAAAAACTTGAGATGAAGTTGATTAAGCAAGTTACCATGGCTACAACGTAAAGAAGTTGCAAAAGTAGTGGCAGATTACGCTGGTGTCTTCCTCCTTGCACCTGGCTACTGTTCTTATCATACAAAGCATCAAAATAACATCTGATATATATCAGATACTTATGTTTTTTCAAAGATTTGTTTATTTATTATTATGTATTCACTGCTCTGCCTGCATGTACCAGATGAAGCCATCAGATCACATTATAGATGGCTGTGAGCCACCATGTGCTTGTTGGGAATCGAACTCAGGACCTCTGGAAGAACAGACAGTGCTCTTAACCTCTGAGCCATTTCTCCAGTCCCAATTGCAGATACTTCTTAAAGATTATCTCCTTTGAGTATATTATATGTGCCATTTCAGTCTATCTTTTATACAACCACGTGAAACAATAGTCAGTCGGCTTGTGCTCACTTTACAGATGGAGTAATTGCAGTTTTAGACATCCAGTGCTTTCCTAAAATCACATGCCATGGAAGTGGCTTGGCAGAATCCAAACCCAGATATGCCTCGAGTACTTTCAATTTTTATGTGCATACTGACCCTTAGTTTGATAAGAGACATGGAGGTACAAGTCAGAGATAAGGCTTGGTACCTGTAGACCTATCAGGATTTGAACAGCCAGTAGATTTTGCTTTCTGAACCTTGGTTTTCTCTATCATGCGTGTTCCAGGTGCTCCATAAGGTGCTGCTGTTTTGTGGTACACAAATGACATAGAAGCAGATCTGAAACCTCAAGAAGATCACTGCCAAGTCTAATTCCTTACCTGGAAACGAGTTATTGATTCCTAAGTATTGCTTCTGTGACCCAGCACAGGACATGTAGGAGTCACTCAGCAAATGCTCCTAGTAGTTAGAACCAGGAAAAGGAATGCATTGACCCCAGAAATTGGACCTAAGGTGGCAGATGTCCTTGGAATCTTCTTGGCTTGTTCATAAAGATATCCAACCCTTTCTTGTGTACCTATCTTATTCATACTGACTGTCTGTATTCATATTCGTATTCATTCATTCATTCATTCATTCATTCATTCTCTCTATCTCTCTTCTCTTCCCTCCCCATCTCTGTCTGTCTGTCTCTGTCTGCCTATCTTTCTGTCCCTCACCTCCCTCTGTCTCTTTGTCTCTCTGTGTCTCTGTCTCTCCATCTCCATATCTCTCTCTGTCTGCTTCTCTCTCTGTCTCTCGCCTCCCTCTGTCTCTTTGTCTCCCTGTCTGTGTCTCCCTGTCTCTGTGTCTCCCTCTCTCCCTCCCTCCCTTCTTTCTTTTTCTGCCAGAATTAGGCACATATAACATAATACAGTGCTACTTACCACACCTCCCATTTCCAGCTTACCTGATGACTGAGCTTACAGCAGCTTATGAGAACAAATCAGGTTTTATGAGATCTATAAATATCTCGGATAGGAATTTTATTTCATTTTCCTCCTTCAAATAAGACATAATGGAAGCACTCGCATACACGAGGAATATTCTTTCTGTGATAAAGTGGGGGTGTTTGTGAATAGGCCTCTGAGATGCAGTCATTGGATATGGTTGTTCATGTTGGGAGTTTTCTCTTGTGGAGGGGCCATAGCTGTACATACACTGCTATAAAAGCCAAAGACTTTATTTTGGAATTTAAGGTTTGGGCCAGCACCCACAGAGAGGTTTATTTTTCAGATGCCAGCCTGGTGTGTAGACTGCATTCCTTCCTTTAGTAGATCTTGCATCTTGTGTTCTTAGAGATAAACAGGGCTATGAGAGTCGCACTGCAGTACCTCTCAACCTTCCTAACGCTGTGTCCCTTTAATACAGTTCAATGTCACTTCGTGCTGACCACAACCATAAAATTATTTTTGTTGCTACTTCATAACTGTAATGCTGTTACTGTTATGGATTGTAATATAAATTGTAATGTAACTATCTGATATGCAGGATATCTAATATGGGACCCCCAATGGGGACCGTGACCTACAGATTGAGAACCACTGTTTTGAAGCCATCCTAGTTGCTTCCCTTCCAGTTGGCTTTGGGGAGAGTACCCTCATTGCTCCCTCCGCTTCATAGGCTATCCTGGGAAGGTGTTAATCCATTGCATCCTAATTAGGATGCTATTTTCCCCTGGATTTAGACATTCATTTTCTTATTATATTACACAGTACCTAGAAATGGAAAAACCCATTCTTCTTTATGTCTTTCCTTTCTTCCTGGAAGAAACTATGAGCCTCATACATGAAATCGTGTGTTTTATAGCAAACAGCAAAGTAGCTGCTGTGGGAGCCTCACTTCTGTGTGTACAATGGAGATCACAGGTCTCCTTAGCCTTATTTTATCCAGGGCTGTCTTTACAAATGTAGCTGTGGCATTAACAGAGTTTTTGTTTTGTTTTTTGGTATTTTGGGGGTTTTGTCTTGTTTTTTATTTAATGTCAGACCTGACCACTGAAGTCCTTTTTCTTTTCTTTTTAGCACGAGTTTTCCCTCATCTCATCCCGAATTCTCAGTAACTCACTTAACTAGAGGATAATTCAATTTGTTCTTGAAACAGTGAATCATTTGAACCAAGTATGCATAAGCCAGAAGAGGACTTTCCCTCTAATGTTATTTCATTTTCCTGCTTAATTTTGCATCTGTGTGCAGCGCAGTTCTAACATTGGGCGCGGCCATGTCCAGCTTTTCTTCTGTGTTTCTCCTCCAAAGGTGTCGTCTACTCTTCAGTGTGCTGAGGTGGTCTGTGGAGACAGAGCTAGGAGCTCTGAGACTGGCAGACACACAGACAGGAAAGTCACTGGCTTGACGCTGTGTCTTATTTGGCGAGCATGCACAGTCCCATTTTCTTTGTACCTTAGATGGTTTTGGACAGGATGGCATGCTCGTCAAGGAACTTGTCTCTGATGTCCCCATCCCCTCTCATTGTGATCACAGGCCCAGGCAGCATGTATTTGGGTTTGAACCCTCAGACTTTCCACACTCCCAGGCACCTTCACCTTGCCATAGCTACTATCTAGGGACAGCCTTGACTTCCCCATCACTCTTTCAAGCTGCATGGCTTTGTGCACTCACTCAGGATCCATTTTAATTTTCTTTGTAATCTCTCCATCTTGCTGAATGAATGTCTTTGTTTGGGAGTGATTCTATCTTATAAAGCAATTTCCAAATTGCATCTCACTTTTTCCTGGTCATCCAGTTTCTGTTGTAGATCATGGAAATCTGGGATGGAAAAGACCATCTGTCCTGCCCCTCCCCCGCCTCTGCTGAACAGTTGCTCTTGAGCCTTCATTCTGTATTGGGATCGGCAACATTTTCCAACTTGGAAAGAAACTGACTGAGTTTCCTGAACGTGCAGTCTCCTGATTTTAAGTGGGAGTAAAATGGGGGGGGGGACACCCAACAACCCAAACCCAAAAACAAAAACTCCAAAATGCCTTTAGTACTAATATATAATGAAAATTAAAATTAAATGAAATTTATTAAATGAAACAAAAACAAAACAAAACCACTCAAAGCCCCCTTTCCCCTTTCAGACATTGACTTGCTCATTAAAGAAAGAAAAATGCTTTTGTCATGGTTTCCTTTGCCTCTTTCAGAGACTAAACCAACAAATGGTGGGAAAACACTGTGTGTGTGTGTGTGTGTGTGTGTGTGTGTGTGTGTGTGTGTGTAAGACTAGCCAGTTCAGGGTTTTCTTATAAAACCTGATGTTAAAAACATGTACAGAATTTGCCTTTAGCTGCTTTTTTTTTTTTTTAATGGGGAAGTTGACTTTGTGGGATTTCTTTCACTTAAAGAAGTGATGCTCTTTGTGTAAAAAGTCCCAGTATCATAATAAAGTACTTTCCAAGACTCAAGTGCTTTCTTTGCTCTCTTGGACCATTGGCATTCAGAAATTGCTAGCACGGCACTTGGCCTTCATTTTCTAGTGCTTTCAGGATGCTATTCTACATTAGGGGTGCTTAACGGAATTATCCTTTTATATTGGCTTCCTTGTGTTACTAAGGAGATCACTTTTGTTGCCCAGATGGGGCTCTTTTTTTTTTTTTTTTTTTTCAGGGTCATTTTACCCTCGTTAAGGCTATTCCTTTGACTTACTTAATATGAAGTATTTCCCCTTCTTTTCTTCAGTCTCTATATTTTTTTCTTTTCTAAAATGCCTGATTGCTAAGTGGTGACTCAAGGTCAGTCTCAGTCTCACTCTCTCTCCCCCCCTCTCTCTCCTTCTCTGTGTGTGTTTGAATAAGTGTTCAAATCCAAGTGCAATTTAATATTACTGTGTGAATGAACTACTATTATAATGTTTTTAAAAATATTTCTAGAAAGGAAGGAGAAAAAGAAAAGGGGGATAAGGATAGACAGGATGCAGGCATGAAAGGCGCCTGCAAACCGGAAGCAGAATGCAGGCTATTTGTTCTACCCAAGATGTGTGCCTGTTGACTCCTTCCTCCAGCCTTTGGGCCAGGAGGCCCAGATTTATAAAGATTAAAACTCCAAGAGAGCTATACATTTCACTGGCGCTCTGTCTCCTCCCCCTCAATTTGCAAATAACCTGGCTGAGCTGTTAGGGGTCATTAAGTCCAAGCCAGGATTGGTCTCTCAAGAATTCTGAGCCGCTTTTGCAATAATGTAAACGCACTTACATGTTAGCCCAGTGCACGCTGCTGCAGGTTCAGCATGGCTCAGTAAAGCCAGTGCTTAGGGGAGGGTAGGCTGCAGGTTCAGCATGGCTCAGTAAAGCCAGTGCTTAGGGGAGGGTAGGCTGCACTCCAAGGGGTTTTGCAAGCAGAGGTGCTAAATAACACAGAATCACCTTGGGAGACAGTTATAGTCCCCTTTCAGTTTTCTTTCCATCCTTCTAATACAGAAAAAGAAGTTAGCTTGGAGTAGCTCCTGCCCTCAGCCTCTCCATCCTTCCCTCCCATGGTCCCTCTGTCCTTTCTTTTGATTATATTGCCAATACTGTTACAATTTTAAATGAAGAGAACAGCTCTTCTTCAAACGGATCCTAAGCATCTAGTTGACAAACATTTGGTTTAAAGTTGATAATGTTTGTTTTAGAGTTACGGTTTTTCATTTAATGGTTGCCCCACATGAGTAGGCATACTTAATAATAAGAAAGTTTAAAGCACGTGCAGCTTTAGTAAGGAGTGATGCCACAGATCTGTTTGCTGACTTGATAGAAGTTTGTGATGGCAGATGAGTCTGAAGTAATAGCATGGAAAATTTGGGGAATTTGACCTTGTTGTAAGGATAAGCCACGGACAAACCATCAAACTCTATAGTTTCCCGTCTGCGATATGGGCCCTGTAATAACAGGACTGCAGTGCTCACCTAACACGTGGATGTAGGTACTTTGTATACCGTCACCTGTCGTCCTATTCTACTGTCCTCTGGGCTGTGGTAGGCGAGTGCGTGTGCTATGTCTGGTCGAAATGGTGTGCAGAGATGAAGAAAGGCTAGGTTCGGGGGTGGAAGTGAGAGCTCAGTTTCTGAAGGTGGATCTGTATGGCTAAGTGACTCATTAACAATGTGCACTGTCACATGCTCTTCTGTGATAAGATGGGGACTCACCTGGGTAGGAAGTCCTGGACTTACTGGAACCTCAGAGGCAGGTTTCCCTGAAAGTCTTGTTAAGTTTCTACTATCCTAGAAGCAAGGAGGCACAGAGCAGCAACTGGCTGTATGGGATTCAGCCCCTTGTCTCAGCCAGAGAAGACCCTGGTGGGAGTAACTCTACCTGAAGGTAGAACCTGTGAGCTCTCTGATAGGAGGACCATACTGACCTCAGAAGGAGAGCGACTGCAGGTAGGAAAGAGTGTAATGTCTACATCTACTGGCAGGCCACGCCCCATGAATCCCTCCCTGATGACACTCATGTTTGGCTGCTGCTAAGGACAGATGCTACGCTGACAAGGCTTGGAGTCAAGTGTCACATACTAAGGACATGTTCAATATGTGTCCCCCAGAGTACTGGGGAGTGAGGTCACTTTGAGGGTCTCTGTGAGAGACTTTCTTATGTCTTCTTGTCACCAGAGACGTAGCAAGAATGCTCCATCTACAGTGGACAGTGCAACAGGAGGGGTTGTCCATGACTTCTCAGACAGTGCATGGGTTTTTCTAGAAGGTTGGGCATGGCGCAGATGTGAGGTATCATTGGGAGCCCCTTTTTAATGTGAGTGTGGTACCCTAAAGAACCTAACTAATGACAGCACTCATGAAGAGAGTGATATCTCTGAGCAGGTGTGTGTGTGTGTGTGTGTGTAAGAGAGAGAGTTTTATATATGACCAATTTACTTCCTCTCATGTCTCTCTCCATAACACCTGTTCCTACTTTTATGCCCTCTTGACCCTTCCCCCTACCAGTAATTCAGTGAGTTTAGTTTGTGCTACCTCATGCAGACATGCATGTGAGACCACCCACAGGAGCATGGATGTCCTACCTGGGGCCACATCCCAGCAGAACATCGACTCCCCCTGCCATCAGCTGCCAGCAGCTCCTCTGCTAGGGTTGGGTGCTTAGTCAACCATTCCCCCTCCATGTTGTAACATTGACTCAATTGATCTTGTAACAGATCATCATAGCTGCTCTGCGTTCGTGAATACTGCAGTCCCACCATAGCCAGGAGTCAGCATCTCATGGCCCTTCTCCGTATCCTTCATCTCCTCCCATGATATTTCCTGAGTCTTGGGGCCTTAGCTAGATGTCCCACCAAGGGCACAGCACTTGTCCTAGTTTGGTTTTTATTGCCGTGGCCAAACACTCACCAAAACCAACTTAGTCGTGGCTTATTTGGCTTACTGTCCATCATCTAGGGAACCCAACAGCTCATTGGCAGGAACCTGGAGGCAAGAACTGAAGCAGAAACCATGGAGGAATGCTGCTGACTGGCTCGCTCCCTCTGCTTGCTGGGTTACCTTTATTGTATAGCCCCACCTGCCTAGGGAGTTACACCTCCTACAGTGGACTGAGCCCTCCCAAATCAACTAACAATTAAGAAAATGCTAAACACACGCATGCCTTCACAGGCCAATCTGATCTGAGTAATTTCTTCAGTAGCTTTCCTCTTCTCAGGTATCCATAGTCTTGGGTTGTTAACAGCTGGAGCTAACTGTGACAGCACTATTCTCAATAGTCACTCATGCTCAGTTCTTTGACCAGTCTCTGCGCTGACTGCTGCTCAGTGAAAAAGAAGATGTATTGACCAAAATTTGGAGCTACCTAATCTATGGGTATAAACAAATATTTTAGAAGGCAATTTGACAACATGAGCATTTAGCAAAAATAAGCCATCCGTTTCTACATTAATGCCTGTGGCCTCCCTAGCTATAGGCTTCTCGCCAAGTGTAGAGTACCAGGCATGAATTTTCTCTTGTGAATAGGCTTCAAATCAAATCAGAAGTTGGTTGGTTACTTCCATAATGGTCATGCCACCAATGGGTACATCTTACCAGGCAGGGTTTTGTAGGCCCTTTGATTTTTTTTTTCCTCTGCCAATGGCCTGTTTAGCACCTCTGGTGCTATGAAAGCTAGCCAGCAGGAAGGAAGTTTGCTATTTGTGTTGAGGTTTATCCTGGACCAAAGCACTTTCCTCCATCATCATCATCATCATTGTCATCATCATCATCACCATCATCAGTGTGTGTGTGTGTGTGTGTGTGTGTGTGTGTGTGTGTGTGTGTGTGTGACAGTGTACCTGTGTAGGTCACTGGACAACTTTGTAGAATTGGTTCTCTCCTTCCACCTAAACCTGAATTCTGGATGTTTGATCTCAGGTTTGTACATAAAGTACTTTTACCCAGGGAGGCATCCTGCATACTGGTGACTTGAGTTTCTTTCTCTCGTCTAAGAAACCAACAGGATCAGATGGTACATGGGAGAAGGCAGATATCAGCCATTAATAGTGGCTAAGAACTGCGTATGCTGTAGGTAGAACAAGATGGGGGGGGGGGTTGTTGGGACATTCTTTTTCTCTTGTGGTTATAAGCAAAACAGAGACATTGGGAGTGGGGCCAAGTAAAGACTAGGAATGTATCACCTGCTAAGAGAACCAAGAATTTAGACAGTGGAAAACAGATTGGGGGATAGAAGGATGGATGAAATTCTTTCCCTGGCACCTCAGACATTAGCAAATGAAAAGAGTGCAGAAGCCACAGGAGTGGATACTGGGAGCCAAGGAGAGAGGCTGGCATAGTGGAAGATAATGGAGAGGTGGGGACATTGGCTGTCTAGTAAGTACAGTATTTGCTCTGTTTAAAGGGGAAGCTACCATTCAACTCAAGCCAGATGCTGCTATATGGTGCACAAAATCTGCTGACACATCTCAGATTTCAAAAGTAGCTAAAACAAAACAAAACATAAGAATTTTAAAATTGTAGTTCCCGCCAGCTGTGGTGGCGCGTGTCTTTAATCCCAGAAGCATGCGGATTGCTGTGAGTTCGAGGCCAGCTTGGTCTACAAAGTGAGTCTAGGACAGCCAAGGCTACACAGAGAAACCCTGTCTCGAAAAACCAACCCACCCCCAAAACTGTAGTTCCCTGGTCATTTTCTCTCAAAAACACAGGCAGAATAAAAGTATTGACTATCTAGAGGTACAGGGTGGGCTGGGATCCGACACTGGACCACTGGGTGCTTAGTCTACTTATCTTTCTGGCTGCTGCAGGTCTGTTCCTTCGTGTCTCTTTGAAATGAAAGTTTGCATTTCAGGATGATGACACTGGGCAGTGGTACCATCTACCAGGACGATCTTGGTCTGTCTTGTTCAGTAGACAGACTTTAGGTAGAGTCCAATGAGGTCTCTGAAGCTCACAGCTCCCATTGATCTAGGCTGTAATTTCCATGAGGAGGAAGAGGTGAAGCTGGGCTAACAGTCATTAGTCTCCTGACCCACTCCTGTGGGGACTTCTTGGGACATATGTTTGGCTCAACTTCTCACCTAAGCCGCTTGGTTTGGGGGTGAGGAATGTAGCACAACACTTGAGCATGCTGCTAGGTTGTTGCCACCAGTATGACTTTCAGGGAAGTGTGGCTATAAAATACTTGACTTCTGAGTTGGACAGACTCCTCATCTGGAGAACCGTAACTTTCTCCAGAAACTTAAATATTTGTGTACTTTGAAGGTTCAGTTTTTGATTTTTAAGAGAGGATGAAAAGGCTCAACTATTTTTTTTTTTTTTTTTAATGCGAGATGGTTTGGATTAAGCAGCAGCATCCAAAGCTGGTAATCATGACAGCTGACTTCATTGGAAAACACTGTTTTGCTCTTTTTAAAAAAAAAGAGAGAGCGAGAGAGAAATCAAATATGTGCCAAAATAAGTTCAAAAACTGGTTTAGTGTTGTCAACTGGCCCAGGGACCATAGAAGTAGCCAGGCCAGGGATCGTGACATTTGTATTAAAAAATCTTTGCTCTCCCTAAGTAGATCCCTTTTCTCCTTCCTACATCAGTCCCCCACTTCACCCACACTGTGCCTTGCCCCTTAAAAGCATGGACTTGCTTCAATTTTGAAGAACTTTTTATTTAGAAATAATTATAGACTGACCGGAAGTTGCAAAAAAAAAAAAGTACAAAGACAAAGAGACCTATGTGTACTTCACCCAGCTTCCTCCAGTGCAGCCCACACGTTCACCCTAAGACTTGTTTTATTTTGAGGCATTTCTTAGGAGGTGTGCGTGTGGTAGGAGAAATGCCTCGGGGGGGGGGGAACCCATGCCTTTATGAGAAATAAAGGCTGTGGGCTGAGGTGGGGGAGGGTGCTACTCTACCCTATCCCCTACCTTTCAGCTGATAAAAATGAAAACCCAGTCACTTTCCATCTATACACAAGAGAAGAAAGGTAATAAAAATATCTGTTGTGGATGCCAATGTGCATTACATTTCCATCAAAACCATATGAGAACCCTTATTGGCAGTTTGGGGGATGGGAAAGGGGGGGAGTGTAAGAGGTACTGAGGAATGGGGAAATGTTGAGTTTTTATCATTTTATGCTCTGACTAAATGTGTTTGACCTTCCCATGTGTTCATTGCTTTTAAGTTTTTAAAGAGCAGTTTAGATAACACAGTGATGGACTGGTTATGTTTGTGTGTGTGTGTGTGTGTGTGTGTGTGTGTGTGTGTACGTGTACGCGTGCACACGTGTGTTTAAGTCTTAAATGATCGCAAGGTTCTTAGGCAGTTTATCTGGACCACTAAGCAAGCCCTATAATAGTAATTGCTGCTTTTTCAGCAAGAGCAATACAAGGACCTTTTCTCATCCTATAGCCTTCGTGGGGAAGACACAGGAGCCAGACAGGTGGAAGCCCAATACCAGCTTTGTTATTGATCAAGCTGCACACAGACCCAGCAGGAGCTATCTCACTGAGTCTAGCATCCTTATCTCTAACCTCTTTTTGCCCTGGGTTGAGCCTCCAGTGGGCACGTGTGTAGCATCATCATCTCTGTGCTACCTGGGGCTCAGTACCACTATGTCTGGGACTGTGATGGGGTAGACTCCGGGGTGGCTCTCAAGGGAGGGGTGGAGGGAGAGTAGGGAGATGATAAGTGAGCCATACATCGATCTATTTCCTTTTTCTTTCTTCATTTCTCCTGGGCAGCAGTGGGTGAAGGGAGGAAAAGGAATTCTGGCAGGCTGAGTTTCCAGGGTGCCTCGAAATAATTTTCTTGTGTCAGTAAAGGTCTCATGGAGTCATAGGACAAGGGAAAGACCTTCTGTAAGAGAACAGAGCCTAAAATATGACAGAGCTTTGCAGAGGATGTGGAGGGGAGGTTCAGGGAAGCGAGGGGTTTTGGGGGAAGAGAAAGGAAGTAGGAAGCAGTGGCAGCTGACATGGACTTTGCTTCGGGGAAGGCTCCAAGGAATATTTCCTCTAGTATCTGAGAGAGAGAGGCAGAATGGCGCAAGTTAAAGGGAATGGCTTAGGGAATAACTGCCTGGAAGAAAAAAAACAGAAAAACAAAAAAACAAAACAAAAAACAAAAACAAAAAAACACAGGGAACGTGAGAAGAGTATTTACTAGGAACTCGAGTGGACAGGGAACATAAATAGAGCAACAAGAACTCGAGGATCCCGGGTTCCCCACCTTTTACTTGCCCGCCTGCTGCTTGCCTCTGTTTTTTCACTGTGCATCAGAGCAGTTATTCCTAGTCCCGAAGTCGGCGGGCCTTGCTGGAAGAGTCCCCCACTCCTCCACTGACAATGGATGAACGTGTGTGAACGATGACACACACTCACACCAGTGTCAGCTGGTGGATGCTTGGCCAGGAAAGGGGGGCTGCTTAATCCGCAGCTATAACTCGGTGTCCCCTTCTTTTTTGTTTTCTTTCTATTCTATGTCTTTCCCTTCTCTTAATTCCTCCCTCTCTTTATCTGTCCTCCTCTTTCTTCAGTGATGGGACTAAGCTCTGTGCTACATGTTGGTTCTAGTGAACCAAAGAGGGCATTGTAACTGATCCATGGAGCTTACCATATGGAAGTGGAAGAAGAAGAAGAAGAAGAAGAAGAAGAAGAAGAAGAAGAAGAAGAAGAGGAAGAAGAAGGAGGAGGAGGAGAAAAAGAAGAAGAAGAAGAAGAGGAGGAGGAGGAGAAAATAAATCTGGAGGAGTGAGCATCACCCTTGGGTGGCCAAGGGTGGATGGTGTTCACAGATACAGCTGGTACAGCCAAGGAACGTTCCTACTGGGCCTTCTAAGGCTGACCTCCTGAACTTCCCCCAGAAGTTTTTAGTTACTGTTCAGAAAGAATCTAAAATGGAACAGATACTTGATAATTCTTGGAACTCTTGGACATCTGTGTTTCATTATTTTGAGTCTCCTTAGCTTGTATAATCCCCTTTCTCCATACTTAGGCCAAAGCCCATACACCGTAAAGGACATTAGGAACAATCTAGAAATTATTTAAAGAGGCCTGCAGATTATATACAAACATCACTCCATCTTAGATAAGGAGTCTGAGTACATTTGAAAGTCTGATGCAGAGAGATTCTTCTAAAACGTAGCCTCCCATGGTCTGGAGTTGAGTGTTATTATTAACATGGAATCAATGTATTGTTTGAAGTGTTTTTTTTTTTTCCCCCCTTTGCGTGGAGGAAGGAGGGATGAAGGAAAGGAGAAGCTAATAAGTGTCCCTATGTGACTCAGTCAATCACATCAGGCAAGGGGAGACCTTAATGATGTGTTACTGAACAGAACCAACAAAGCTCTTAAGTACAAAAGCAGTAGGTGGCGCGGTCATCGTGGATGTGGATTAAGGTAAATGTTGTGGTCCTGAAGTTCTGCTGGAGGCCTGATTAGCGAGACGCCATTGTACTCTGCTGACAGATGCAAATAGTGTTAATAAGATCAGGCTGAGGGCCTTCTGCTTCTACTTGGTCCTTTCTGGGGAGAATGGTGCTCCCTTAACAGCAAATGGACTGAAGTCATGCCTGGCTGACAGTAGGGAATATCTACCCATCTACTTAGAACCAAAAGCTAGAAAGAGGCTGAGAAGCTGAAGGAAGCTGTGACTTCATAGGAAGGAGGTATTTGCTTGGATGTGGAGATTATTATGTATCTGAAAACTTGCTTTTCTTACCGTTAGTGACAGCTGGCAGTTCATAGGCTGTCGCTGGCACAACTGAGGTGTCAGTGTTAGGAGACGACACGGGCTTTCACATGAAGGCAGAAGCTAGGAGTCTCAATTCACTGGGCATTCTGAGCTCTGATGTTGATCTTGCGGTGGATGCTTTTGGATCGAGTCATCAGACCTAATGGAGGGAGCAGTGACTGCTTGGATGAGAGTCCTCAGCAAAGTGGAAGCGACTCAGGATGGAGATACTAGCCTCTTGGTGTATGTCTAACAATGTCTCCCCTGCCCTTTGTCCTAGTGGAAGCAAAACAAAACAAGCGAAACAGAAACTGTCCATTTCAGTGCCTGAAGGTGACTCAAGAAATCCAAGTGGAAAATTAGGGACAGTGGGAGGCTTTAAAAATTTATGATGGCAGGTGAAGGGATGCTGTGCTTGTGTGACGCACTTCAAACTTTTGCCTCAGCCCCCTGGCATGACTTTTCCCTCCGTGGCATTCAAGGACCTATCAGATACTAGCTCTTCGCCATTTTGACTTTGCCTGGTGTAGGCATCCTTGGTGCACTGTGGCAAGACTTGGGCCTGGAGAAGTTTACTTTTAAGGGAACACTGGGTCCCCTCTTCTGGACTGCTGCCTCCGAGGCATTCATAGCTTAAGATGGGTAGTAGCATCCTCCCTTGCATTTGCCAGCCTCTCCCTCACTCCCCTCCACTTGGGCAGTGGTGAAGCCCTCTCTTATGATACCGCAGAGTCCATAATGCTGTTGTATTGATTTTACCAGCTGCAGTCACAGAGAAGTGTTGGAGGGTGGCGGGGCGGGTGGGGTGGGGTGGTGGTGGTGGTGGGGGAGGATGGGCCTGGAGCATTGCAGCTAGCTGCTTCCAACTCCCTCCAGCCCTGGGACTTTTGTTTTCTTCGGTCTGGAAGCTGCAGGCTGTAGCTGGATTTTCAAAGGTCAGCCATGCCTGAGCCCTTTATCCTGGATGAGAGAGCCTTGTGGGGGAGCTCTTCCTAGGTGGCCATCATCGCAACTGAGCTGTAGCAAACAGAGACCTAGCTCCATAACCAGGTGCCCTCGCTGGACCTGGACTGCCACCCTGCATCTGGAGAAAGAAGGGCTTCAGGGAGCCTTGAGTGCCATTGGCGGCCACAGTTGGACCCAAAACTGCAGCCTACAGGAATGGGAGAGGTTTCCTCTTTGCTTAGAAAGCCAGAAAAACATCCACAGTGAGAGGTTGCAAAAGAGAAAAACATGCTCAGGCCATGGTTGGATCTTTGACAAGACCTTTTTGAGGGGTTTGAAGAAAAATGTTTCATTGTAAGAAAAATCTTTGTATAGGGGGCATGCTTATCTCATGATCTAATTTCAACGCCTACACACACACACACACACACACACACACACACACCACACACACACACACTTTCTCTGTTTATTTTAAACCTAATGAACAAGTCAGTGCCTCCCTGATAGTTTAGTGGTAAGACTTTCTTAGCTCATTGAGGGATTCACTTAATTTAGGAACTTTTTAAAGCTGTTGGGGCACAGGGTATATCTATATTGATTTCTTACTGTGCTTTGATTCTATTTTGTGTTTGCTGGGACTGTGCTTTGCGTTGTGAGCATAAATCTGGAAAAGTGATGGCTGAGAAGACTTTGTGAAAACGCGTAGCTTCAGAAATACCACTTCCCTGAATTGTCACCAAGTACCTAGAGAAGCAGCCAGGGCCTTTCAGTGAGTGCCGGGTAAAACTGAACCAGAGGAAACTAGGCACGTGACCTGCAGCTGAATGCCCCCCCCCCCCAACTTTTCTGGGCCTTGCTCGTACTTTTCTTGCTCTCCTTGGCCATGTGTCATGTGCATAAGAACCCCTAGGTGGGGCATCTTGATTGATTAAATATCGGAACAAGCTAGTGGCATTGAAACTATAACATATAAAGGTTTATTGGAAGCAGTGGGGGAGGGGAAGGAAGAGCACATGCTGGGGGGGGGGAGGAGAGAGAGAGAAAGAGAACAGGGAGGTAGGAAAAAAGGCAAAATGGGGCCATGGAACCAAAATGTTTGCTTTATATAGTGAAGGGTCTCTGGGGGAGGGGAGGGCATGCCAGCCACGGCCTGCTGCGTGATCTAAGGCAGCTTTCCCCAAAGACGTAGTGTATCCCTGATGCCTCCTCATGGCTTGTCCTTCAGGAACGTCATTGTCCTCTCCGCCACTGTGCAAAAGCGCTTTCATTTGTCAAGGTTTACCTCAAATGTGACTTTGCCACTCTGCTTTCACTGACCTCTCTAGGAAGAGCGCATCGGTCCCTTTCTGTGTTGCCCTAGCACTGACTCCATCCAAGTGACCTGTTACACACAGGCCAGATCACCTTCCATTGTTCGTATTTCTAAACACAAACACAGCCCCAGCTCCATAGCCAGATGTCCTGGTGGGCCTGAATGGCTATCCAGGAGCAGGAGAAATACCATTGGCTGCCATCATTGCACTGAGAACACCAGTATAATATTCCATGGGCAGCATACAGGGAGATACTGAGCTACAGGATCTCCTGACGTCTCCATCAGTGCCTAAGAGAAAGTAGAAACTCAGGAAGTGGCCGTTGAATTAATTTCAGAGCAGTAAAAGATGTAATTCCCTGCCTCTCAAAGATCCCCAATTCATACAAACACAGCCTACCCTCCTACCAGATGCTTCCTTTTCTTCAGTCATTATCCTAATGGCCAGTGTTGCCTATCAGGGCGTCTCAGTCACCTCACAGAAAAACATGCTGTAAGAAACAAACATGGTTCTACTAATAAAAATCTTCTAAATTTTGTCATTTGGTTGAAGGGGAATTAATGATGCCTTCAGTTGTGAGCCCTCTGCTGGGCCCACCAGGCTCCAAGAGATAGCTCCAGACACAGATGGCCATAGGTAATATTGGTGGTTCACGAAACAAAACAAGACGTGACCATGAGAGTGGGAGGGATCTGTGGGGAGAGGGAAGGGTAGGCATGGGTGGTAGGGAGATGAGAGTTCTGAGTTGTCCATATGCAAAGTGTACATGTATGAAATTGTAAAAAAAAAGTTAAATTAAATTAAATGTAAAAAGTATATAGAATACCCCCGAAAAAGAAATTACACTGAAACACAGTCATCTAGTTCATAAATTAAAATTTTTAATTATAAAAAGTTTTCATATAAACTTTATTTTACCAAACAGCTATTCACTGTGCCAAGTGGTGTGCTTAGCCCCAGAGAAGTTGAAAGCATCAAGGCTGCCATGAGTTGTGGTAGGTCCCTCCTGACATCCGATGCTGCCGTCTCTGTAGTTTGTATCCATGTGATGAGATTCTTTGTAAGAGCTTGGATTGCCACCAGGGGTGTTGAATAGGAGCATCAAACACAATCCAATGTGTAATGCTGCTTCAGTTTCCTTCCAGTGGGTCTCTCCTCAGAAAGGATATTTCCTCAGAAAACGGGGGAGAGGGCTTCAGGCCTTTCTAGGTGGTAGCTACCGGAAGAGCCAACATCCAGAGCAGAAAAGAACTGCACAGATGTGCCCGGCCTGTCTTCCTCGTCTCCTTTCTTCCCAGGTTACACCCTAATTTTTAACAGTTTAAGCGTTCAAAAGATTTCAGATAACCACCTTGAATTTGAACTTTCTTTAAAAAAAAAAAAAAAAAGGTCGACCTTGGGTCTTCATTTCCCACATGATACCAGTGAGCTGAAACTGTGTAGTCTTTTTCTCTTTTAGATTGGTGTATGCAGTCCAGTTTACCACAGTCCCTACCCCTCCCTACTGCCTTATTTCAACTCTTATTTTCCTTGGCCCCTGTTTGTATTTGAGAACTATTGATTTATCTGGAAGAGGATTTAATGCCTACGGATACCTAGCCACAGAAGTAATACTATCTACCCACCCCCACCCCCAGTGCAACAGTTGGACTTTATCTGTGAGATGGGGTAGACACTGTAGTTTCAAGTCTATCACTGAGACTCCTGGAAACATGGCACTTTTATATGAAGAGGGATCAGACTGGTAAATCCCATCTCATTTGTGCCTAGCTTTCTTACAGACAGGCAAGACTTGGCCATAAGAAGTTTATTATATTTACAGCCAGAGGATTTTCATGGTATTGAAAGAGATTGTGTATGGTTAGTTCATTTTATTAACACCTTTAGTTTCTTGGTAAAGGAATTAATGAGTAAGGACAAGGTGATTCACCGAAGGGCACACAGTTAATTAAATAAAAGGATGTCATGAAAGATCTCTTGACTTTGGTCCATATTCTTTCCTTCATATTGCCCTTGATTTTTACATCCTTGGGGAAAAAAAGTCCCAAAGGTGAAAGTCTTTGCTATTTAGGGAAGTCTGGTTTCCACAAAGATACTAACAAAGATGATCTGCCACCATCCATGTCTGAAACACACTCAACTTCATCTACCACGTCTTCTTTCCGTTCAGTCGGAGACTACCAGATACTTCCAGACAAAACGCTTTGAAATTCATGTTTACAATTCCAGGTAGGAAGCAAAGCCAAATGGTTGATGGGTCTTCACGTTGGTGGCCAGGATCTTTATACCAAAGGGAGAGGCTTGTTGGTTTTTTTCCCACCGCTTCCGTTTCTCCTGCTCCTCCCTTTCTTCTTCTTTTTAACATTATTTTTAAGGTCTTACTTTTATTATTTTGTTTATGGGTATCCATGTGTATCTGTGTAGGGGTATGTATGCACACTTGAGTTTAAGTATCTGCTCTCAGAGGCCAGAGGCAGTGGACGCCCCGCCCCCTCCACCCCTGAGTCTGAAGGTATGCTCTATTGTGAGCTGTATGACCTGGCTGCTGGGAACCAAATTTGCCTTTTCTGAAAGAGTAGTGTGCACTCTTAACCATGGAAGTGATGAGCCATCTCTCCAGCACCCCTCCCCCTTGTATGATTCCGACTGCCCGTTCCTGCATGCATGCATGCGTGTGTTGGGATGTCCAAGGGGACCAGACCGGGGGGGGGGGGGTATCAGATTCCCTGGAGCTGGCCTTACAGGTAGTTCTGAGCTGGTGGGTGCCAGGAACAAAAGCCAGGTTCTCTAGAACAGCAACAAGCTCACCTAACCATTGAGCCATCTTTCCAGCCCCAACCTCCTCTTAATGTTGTTTTCCTGTGTTTCTTGTTGCTAGCTGCATTTTTCTGTTTGATTCCTGAACAAAATGGATGAGTGATTAGTAATCCTGGTGTTAAAAATGACCCAATAGGGCCACTGAGATGGCTCAGTGAGGAAAGGTGCTTGCTGCCAAGCTTGAGGTACTGAGTTCAATCCCTAGGTCCACATGGTAGAAGGGTAGAACCAGCTCCTGTATGTTGTCTTTGGACCTCCACACATCTGCCATGGTGTTCTCATTCTCTCCCTCCTCCCTCCCCCCCCCCTGCCCAATGTGTAAAACAGAGAGAAAGAAAAGGAAAAAAACCAAGAGCTACTATTTTGAAGGGCAGTAGGAGGGAAATGTTGGGTTTCATTAGTAAAAAAAAATTACATATTTTTTAAAAAAATCAGGAGTCTTAAAAAATGCTGGCAAGCAGTCTCAAATCCCTCCTTTATTATACATTTTAGCTCACGTATATTTGTCACTAATTAATAAATAAAATTAGAACTTCAGTATGTTATATATAATTTTTTCTGGCCACATATTTTAAAATTACACTAGTTTCATTTCTTTACATCTCAACAAATCACACTGACCGTTGAGAGATTATAAAAGCTCAGGCCCATTTGCCATCAACGGTTTCACCAAATTCTGGAATGACCACAGAGGTCTGAGGAATGTCATCATAACAGGATGTTTTTTGAACCAAGGCCACCCACCCGTCCCAGTTTTATCCGAAATGATGGAAAAATGTAGTCAAAAGCACATGGAATAAAATTTGGGATCTGATTTTTCTGATTTAGAAGATCCCACTCCCTCATCAGGAATTCTTATTCCTCAAAAACTTCCAAGGGATGGTCATGTGCTGAAGTTTTAGACTGCACTGAGGTCCTTGATCAGAGGTACAGCGTTGGACCAGATTTGTTGAACCTAATTGTTATTTGCCAAAAACCTTTGGTTCTATTTCTGTTTTTATTGGTGATTTGTTTGTGTAATTGTGGACATACCAATTTCCTTACTAGTTCAGGTTCCCAATGGATTGGAATTTTGGTCGTAGCAGGCTGCAGGGCTGCACAAAGGGACTCCCAGGTGTGAGACTATGAAAAATACTGATAAGCGTTTTTAGATGATTTTCAGTACATCAATTCTGTTTGGGAAAGAAAAGTCATGTCATTCATTTCACATGGCTTGAATTTGGAGAGGCTTTCTCTCCCCTGTGTTCTAGTTAGGACTTTGTTCCTTGTCTGCTTGTTTTTGTTTTTGTTTATTTAAGAGAGAAATGGAAGGTTTCTATCAATTGCTGAATCAGCAAATCCTTGGCTGTCAGCTCCCAATGCACTCTTAAGAATTCTGTAGTCTCCTATAGGCATAAGTGACCCTTCTAGTCATGGGGACATTAACACATGCTGAGAGTGCAGATGCCATTTTTGTTTTTCAAGAAAATAAGTCAGGCAAGAAAGAACTTAAGTCACCGAAGATCAAACCAACTCTGACCAACGTGTGGCAATGATAGACATTCATACAAAACATCAGAATTCACCTTAATTAAGGCAGTGGCTCTGCTGGGCCCACGTTCCAGGATTCTCAATGGAGAAAACATGTTTTCTTTATAGGCGAGTTTTATTAGCAGTGATGTTCCGGTATGTGGTTCAGGTTAATTAATGATGTGTAGTCACCCTGGTGTCTTGCCATGAGCTTTATTCCAGTAAGTAGGGCACTAGGAAATCACTTTGGCTTATCTTGCTATACCAAGAACAAATCCATAATTTGGACCATAAGAATACGTCTCTGTGAGGTGTGTCAACAAAGTAATTTACGAATTCTTACGTGAATGTGGCCTTTGACCAAGTAGTAGTTTAAGATAAGCGGTAAGTGTCCTGTGCAATGGCTTTAATGGCTATGCACATTCTTAACTATTTTATTGGCTGAAATGATTGAGACTTCAAGGTTCAGACCACCCACAAATTCCAGAGGCACTGACCTTCATTGTGTAAGGAAATTTGTACCATCTCCCCCCCCATGGGAGTTTTTTTTTATTAATTTTTTATCATGGTAATGTTTTAAAACTTAATTTGGGTTATGCATACGTAGCAACCTTCCTTGGAGGTTGAAACAACAAAGCCACTGGATTGGAAATTAGATTTTCCCCCTTACACAGCTAATGTAGTTCTCATTCCTTTGGGAGTTCCCCTTTGCATGGGTTGATGATTTCTCTGAAACTCTATGGAAATTGGTTCAGACAGGAACAAAGGGGGTGGGGGGTTGGCAGTGATGACTCAAATTAGTGTCTCTTCTTCAATGAGAGTCTGGTGTGCTTGAAAGTGCGTGTCATCTGATATCAGTCAAGCCACCTCAGGTTAAGTGAGGTACCAAAGGGATTGGAATCCAAGCTTCAGGGTCTCAGGAGCTGAGTCTTTGTGTCTGAATTGTTCATTTGAAACCGCAGCACCATCTTCGTGTGGTTCAGAAATGGGCCACGCACAATTTTACTCTTCCTTACCCGATGGGAAGCCATCTCTTCCTTTCTCTTTTATCTTCTCCCAGGCAGCTCGTGAGAGATTCCTAGTGCCTAACATAATGAATTAGAAAGGGAACAGCTTTGTGACTCAGAACAATGACAGCTTTAGGGAGAGGCATCCAAAAGACCTTAAAAAGGATATATACTTGCTGTTTGTGCTGTGCATGCAAACACACACACACACACACACACACACACACACACACACACACACATTCAAGGGAATCCTGTGCAGACACTATTCAACATTCTCACCTTCATCTCATACAGGTTCAAACACCATCTCCTGTTAATTGAATGTTGGCTTCCTTCCAGTGTTTGAGAGCCCATACCCATGAAATGACGACCTGAAATAAATAGTACCTCTCAATAGAGATATCTTTTTATGAAAAAGTCTTAAAAGGAGCAGAGGGGAAGGAAATGCTTCTATGTTTGGAAATTATGGGAAAGACAGACAAATGGGCCAACTAAAGGATTGTGAAGGACAGCGCCCATGGAAGGACTCTGAGTGGCAGAAAACACTAATTCCTGGAGACGTCCGGGTTTGAATGGACTTTTCCATGGAAGGACTTCTTACTTAAGGCTTGATGGTTGCGTAGCCGCCAGTCCTTGAGGTCAGACTTTTATGAGCCTCATGCTTTAGAGACCCATGTCCTTTGTCACGGACATCCCACTAGGGCTGGCAGAAATGGGAAGAAATGTTACTGAGTGGGTTGAGCCTCTCTGCCGTTCCCCTGCTCCCTCAGGACGGCAGTTAATAAGCACCCATCATGGAGGTGCTGAGAGGGGTGAGTTTTGTTCATCAGAGTGGCGCTTGAAGTACATGATGCAATCTGGACTGCTGAGACGAAACAGGCGGTTGTTCGCATTGGTCTGGAATGGGCAGGTCTGAGGAGCCATGGAGGTTTCTTTGTCTTCAGAAGAGACTGTTTCCCTCCCGTTTGATGAGTGAGAACCGGCAGCAGGTGCCTTCTAGGTGCAATGATGGAGCCTTTCAAATCAGTATGACAGCATTTTAGGATAGATTGCCTGGCTCGAGCAATCACCCCAAATGTTAACCTAAAGTTCCCAGTGGAGACATAGCTTCGTTCGTTCATTCAACTAGAGTATTTTGGAGAGACTTTTGAAAGGCATTTTGCTGGGTGCTGGGGCTTCATTGGTACATTACAGCCTCTGGTCCCTGGAACTGCAGTTCCTTGTAGGAAAAGATAGACAGTGCAACATGGAAGCCAAGAGTTAGGATCAGTCCAGGACTTTGTGAACACTACACTGCAAGTCAAACCAGGTAGCGTGGAGATGAATGGGCGGGGTATTTTGGGGGTGGCTTGTTCAAGGCAAGTCAAAGAAGGATGCTCTTTGTTACCCGTGTAGGTAACGATGAACTGAAACATGATGATGAAAACAGTGCAGATGTGTAGTATCCCAGGAGCCCACATCCTGGGGACCAGGAGGGCAGATGCTGGGTACCAGGGCTTGGAGGGGTACTTGATCTTAGAGTCTGCCTACAGGAGTGTGGTGAATGAAAAAGAAAGGGGGCGAGGGCGAGAGGCAGCTCAGCAGGGGCCACAGTAAAGAAGGAAGAGGCCATTGGTGAACTACCAGCAGCAGCTTGGACAGAAAGAGCCTTTGAACACATGTTTTGTTCAAGAGAAGCAAGTGAGCCCCTACCTGGGGAAAATTGAGGGGTGAAGTAGGGAAAATTAAGTCTGAACCCGATTCTCCGGCTCCAGTTTTTTTTTCACCAGTGGGGTGGGGGTGGGGCAGACAAGAAGAGCATGGTGTCTGTTTGTCCTGGGGTTTTCTAGAGACAGGAGAAGGAGGAGGTGACCAAGGGAGGTGGCAATTCTGTGAGTCAAGGAAATGAATATTTTTTTTCCACTCAGACACATATTCCAGGGCTACCCCATGAAATAAAATTTACTCCCAGCTTAGAATATGAAGATCTGTTCTGTACTGTAAACATATAATTTTTTCCTCAAAAGCCCTGAAATAAACATGATATTTATAGTTAAAACTTCATAAGAAATTTGAACAGGGACAATGACTTTGCCTCTTGTGGTTTTTTTTTTTTTCAATGAAAATTTTTTGTGTTCATCACACTCCTAGACTCCTGTCTTCCCAGAATTATGACCATTGAATGCTTTTTTATGGCACCCACAGTTGCTTGCTTGCTTGCTTCCTTCCTTCCTTCCTTCCTTCCTTCCTTCCTTCCTTCCTTCATTCATTCATTACCACCCCATTCACTCATTAAACAAATGCACAAGGCAGGTCACAGTCAGGAATGGGCCCAGATGTCTTGCACGCTAGCTAAATTTACATTTTAGATACTGATGAAGCCAATAGCCATGAGGAGGCAGGAAACACAAGATCGCTTTATTCTGTAAACCAAGATGACTCAGTGTCCCGGGGATTGGGGTTCCTGTTGAGAGGCAGGTCTCAGGCCACCATCTAGGTTCTCCAAACCCCTTCCCCTCACCCTCCATCTCCTGCTGACAGTGACCTCCATCTCCTGCTGCTGAGCCTGCTCTCCATGGGCGGGTCTCACTTTCATCTTCCCATCACTATTTCAAGGCATCTGAGTCCCACAGACTGTGTACTCTTCAAAAGTTCAGCTCATTCTTCCAGTAGATGAGAACACCGCGCTCTGAGAGGTTAAGGTCGCTCCATCATGCGGCCATCTTAAATATTTTAGGAAATCGATTCCACGGGCATACAATTACACAAAAATCACAAGCATCGCTCAAGAAAAGCAGCTGAGGGCTGGCTTTCATCGTGCCCTTGGCTGCCTTCCTCCCTGGTCTGAGGAGTACAGCACTTCTCCTGCACCATGGATTGTCTTGTAACAGTCCACACCACAGCTTCCGGGAAGCTGTATTCTGAAAGTGTCCTCTGTGACTGTCAGTGACTAGGTCGCATCTGCTGCTGAGGGCCCCAGTGGGCTTTGAACCTGTTCTTCTCTGGAAACTTAAGCTGAGAGAGGGAGAGAAGAACACTGTACACTGTGTGCAATGGTGCTTTGTGTCAAAGAAGTAATTGTGTGTGTGTGTGTGTGTGTGTGTGTGTGTGTGTGTGTGTGTGAGAGAGAGAGAGAGAGAGAGAGGGAGAAAGAGAGGGGGGCATATTTATTTAACCCAACTGAGGATGTAGCAATGTTCTAGGAGGGAGTTGGTGAAAGGAGCTAAGTAAATACATAAATAAATAATAAATGTCCCAGTAGCCTGAGTCAGGCTTGATCAGTGATCTGGTAGAAGACGGGGAGATGGTGTCATTGTTTCGGCATCCTCCCGTCCCATCCTGGCTACAGAGAGTAAAGGGGCCCAGGGAGTATGTGGAGGGTGTGGAGGGTGTGTGAGTGTGTGTACAAGGTTAATAAGAACGGGTGGGGTGTGTGCGAGTGAGCTGTAAAACAGGATTAATAACCCCTTGTCAGACCTTTCCCCATTAGCTGTGTTTTTCGGTAATTTGAGTTTGAATGAGAGCTCTCTAGCCAATTAATGTTTATTTGTTTCTTTTGGCAAGGCGCGTGGGGGGAAGAGATTGAGATTGGTGAGCTTAAAAATTTTTGTTTTGTTTTTGCATTTTGGAGGAAGTGAGTAGCATGAGTTTGGATTTTCAATGATTGCCGCCCCCCCCCCTTCCCCTCTTTTAAGAGGCAGGAGGCAAGACATGGCCAGCTGGTGCCTTGAACTGACACAGGTGCAGAGGCTGTGGGGGGTGGGGAGGCAAGAATAATTACAGGTTTCTGAAGCATCAGGCCCTGCCTGACACAAGCACTCGTCAAGAAAACTGCTCTTTATGGAAAATTAATGGTGAAGCTGGAACCTGTCAGCCTCATTGTTGTTCTTGGGACACCATCTCTCAGAAAAGCGGCCTTTCCCTAGGTCAGGAGGCTCTGTGAGAAGCCCTCCTTGGCGTTGTCACCGGCTACAGTAGATGTTTCCTTTAGGGTTAAGGATCATCCCTTTGAGGGGTCACATATCAGATATTTATGTTATAATTTGGTAACAGTAGCAAAATTTGAATTATGAAGTAGCAATAAAAAACCTTATGGTGGGGGGGGGAGGGTCATCACAACATGAGGAGCTGTATTCAAAGCCTGTGGCGTTAGGGAGGTTGAGAACACTGCCTTAAGGAGTCGTCTTGGTTAACTTTCAGAACTGTTCCACTGCTTGCCAGCAGAATAGAGAGAGAGTAATTTCCTTTGACTCTGAAGGCATGGATTTTGTTATGTCCAAGAAACTGATAATAATTAAAACTGAGGCATCTTCTGAAACTTGGTTTTGGGTTACTAAGTAGCAAAATAGTATTTCCACCTGTTTGGTCCTAATGGCTAGCTTGGTTGGAAGAGATGGACAGAGGAGACAAAGTATCGTGTCTGTCACTCCAAAGTTGGAACCTAGGGGCTTTTGTTCAGTGGCTGAGGATCAGTGAAAAACCTTACTGAGGGCCAACCCTTATGCAGACCCATAGACTTGGTATGTTCTGGAAAATTGCTCTCAGAAAGACAGTGAAGAACCGAGTCCATCTCACTCCTAGGTGGTCCCTCTCATTCCTAGTTGGTACTGCTAACTTGAGGACTCATGGCAAGAGTGAGGAAAGGCATTCCTAGTTGGAGAAGAAGGAAAACCTGGAGCCTTCTTTCTTCTAGAACCCAAAGCCCAGCTTTGCCCCAGTTGCATGACTTGAGTGTTTAATTTGGAATGGCATGGTCTGTAGGATTCACTTTATGAGTTGTAGCTAAAGATCCCTTGGAGGATCAAAGGGGTATTTGGAGGATGTTGCACATCACGTACCCAGGGAATGTAATTTCAAAGTCACCATCCTCTTCCCAGGCCTTTAATCTCATCTCCTTCCTTCCTGGCTTCCCCAAGGAGAAATATACAAACAAATATTTTCTTTGTATGTTAGAATTTATTTTGAGGGGGGTAGCAGAAGCACTGAGGGGATTTTGATATAAATTTCCTAACTTGGATGTTTGTTTAGAATTAAGTTAATTTTCACAGCATTGTCTCCCAGAATTTACAAATGACTAGAGGGGAGTGTTTAATTTGATTTCAGCTCTAGCAATCAGACGATGTGAGAAAGAGTCAGGAAGGGATGTGATCTTGCATTGGCTGTAGTACCCTGGTTGGTTCTGTGGAGCTCAGCAGTTCTGACAGCAGCAGTGTGTTATACTATCGTGTCTATGGAGTGTGCTATTGCTGTGGGCTTTTCTGTTTTAAACCCAATAACTAAAACATGCAGTAAGAGATGTTTACTTAGACTGTATTCTTGCTTACTCGAATTTTCTAGACAGAATCCATTCTTTTCCAACCTTCGACCTTTATGTGCTGGTGCTAGAGGTCAAGAAAAGGTTGCGGTCTCGAGACTGACTTTCGAAGCTGTATGAGGTGGATTGGACACTGGCTCTTGTGGCCATCCTGCTCTGAAGTATGTTCAGTATAACTGTGTGCTTCCTCGACCCATTTTCAAACGTTGAGGCAATGGAGTCTAGTGCTCAGGAGTTGAGGTTCTCCCACAGGCCTCCTGGCTTCGTCAGTGGTGGCTCTTATCTATTGAGCCACAGATAAAAAAGGTACCAAATCTCTCTGGTTCCTTTCCCATCTTCCAACTCTGATCTAATTTTAAGAGAGCGGATATATGTCAGCGTCTTTGATCCTATCATTCTTTGAAGAGAAAAAAAAAATCATCAAGTCCCCATCCATAACAATCTTTATAAATCTTTTTGTTGATTTCAGGAGCTGGAGGAGCTTTTTTTTTTTTTTTAAGTCTAAGCATATTCACAAAGTTTCTAGAAAGAATATTTCAGAAAATGTTCACAAAAAAAGGAACCCAATTTCCCTCCCCATCAGTAGCTGAGTTTCCATTCTGGGATGTGTCTGAAGATTTCAAAGCACACAGACACAAAGTGAGTTTTAGGGCCCTCCCAGGAGAAAGCAAGAGGTCGGTCCCCTCTTTCTCTCTGTGAGAATCTTTGGGGACTATGGCACCATGGTTAATAGCACGTGGCAAAACCGCATATAATAATTGGCAGAAAGAGGTTCCCCTGGGCAGCCGAATGCAGTTCACCTGTGTGTAATTACCTGGGTGAACAGTCTTGCTGAGAACAGAAGTTCACCCCTTCCTTGCCAAGAGCGTCATCATCACACTCGTTACCATCAACAGCAGCAGCAGGTCAAGGGCTGATCTTAGGGGAAGCATGACTTTACATGTTTCAAAAAGTGGAGGCCTGGAGCTCTCTATATTTTTGCATCTATATTTCTTTCTTAAAATGGTCTCATTTCCGTGTAGGCTTAACTCTTGATCCTTTCAGGTGAGACAAGTGGGATGACTGTGATGAAGGACAACAGGCAAAGGGGCCACAAATGACGATTGATTGATTAGCAAATTAGGTATCGGACTGCTGGCCTTTTATTTCTTTGACTTTGCATTATTCCAGAAAAAAAAAAATCATTAGCAAAATGCAATTTGTTTTCCTTGTGTTTTTTTTTTTAACTTGCTAACTTGAACACACCTAGATCCAAAGACTCCCCAGTACTTGTCACACCACAGTTATTAATTAAGTCGTAGCAGAAATATTATACCTATGGCTTTGCCTCATGTTCCAATTGAGACCCAGAATAAAACTTAAAACTTTTGATGCCCTAAAGGGTTTCTAATGGGGTGGGCCCAAGGAGCCTAGGCTAGAGTCTGCACTTTGTGCTTTTAAGATTGTATCTTAAGTGTTGGGACATCCCATCAGTCTCTCCGTGAGCGCTTAGATTCATTGAGCAGATCTGTTTCATTGCCCAGGCGTGGGGAAGAGCGTCTTTCAACATTTGGCAATCAGACCCTTTTCTCAGCACCATGTTTTGTAGATCAGGCTTCCTGTGGGAGATAGATTCCATGCTGAAACCTGAGTGAAGACTGATTAGTGGGAGGAAAGGGAAAAGATTGTTTCAAGTATATGGACTTCAGGGAAAGTAAAGAGGAAAAAAAACGAGCGAGAGAAAGCCTTTAGGGAGCGTTTAGGAGAGATGCTAACAGTTTACCTTCTGGATTGGTAGGTTTGGGTGTAATTGATGATGCAGTAGGCTTGAGTTGAACAAAAGCTGTTTGGTGACTTTGGCATCATATAACCATGTGTTTTACATTTCTCTTGCACCCAGGACAGTATAACTCTTTCCCACCAGGGGGAGGGAAATTTTGATGGCGTCTGTGCTACAGGACTGGAAATTTGCTCTCCTTCACCTTTGATTTCTGGAACTTGTCTTAGAAGTAGAGGATATGGCAGTAATAGGTTTGAAATCTCCCTCCCCCCCCTCTCTCTATATACACACATATATACATATATGTATATGTGTATATATACATGTATATATGTGTATATATATATATCTCCCACTCTCCTTCCCCTTCTTCTCCTGCCCCCTCCCTTTCCCTCTCCCCTCCCCCGCCCCCATCCTCCGCTCCCTCTTCCCCTGTCCCTCTTCCTCTCCCTCTCCTGTGTTGGGGACCCACAACATGGGTTCTAGGAATGAAACTCAGACGATCAGGAATGGCAGCAAGCGCCTTCACCCGTGGAGCCATTTCACCAGCGCATTTTCTTTCTTTCTTTTTCTAAAGCCAGGTCTTGGATTATTACCTTTAACAAGCTTGTTTCAACAAGCAAAGGGGCTATGAAAGCATGAATCGAGTTATTAAAGGAGCTCTTAGGGCAATAGATTCAGAGCCACTTTCAGGTGATATTTACAAGGAGACCAGGCAAAAAAAGCCATGCGTCGCGGGACTGGGCTATCACAGTCTTCACAGAGCTCATCTGTGACTCATAAACATATGAGAGAATCATTTAGCACTTGGGAACATTCTTCCCCTTTTCTGGAAGGAATGGCTTGTTCAGGAGTCAGGCTGATGCAATGGATCAAGCCTTAAGTTATGTTGGTAGGTCAGCCAGGAGAAGAATAAGCAAGGCTAGATAACAGACAGGCATAATGTTTGTCATTCAACTGACATCTGCTGACCCAGACTTGGAGGTTGGTGGCTGGAGTGTCATTGGAATAGAGAGAAACACGGCAACACTATTCAAATGCATAGCCTAGAGATATTACGAGCTTGCCTGTATTTGCTCTGTTTCCTTCACCCACTTCCCTTCGTTATATCTAACTATGGTGTTATTATCATCACCAGGAAATTATCATTAGGAAAATACCATTAGCTAATTTATATACTTTATTAGAATTTCATTATTTCTCCAATATTTTATTGGTCTAAGATCCATATCATATCATCTCTTCTAGTCTGTGACAGCTTTGCAGCCCCGCTTTATAGCTTATGACCTTGACATTTATAACTGGCCAGCTGTTTTGTGTAATGGAATCTATTTGGGTTTGTCTATTTTCTCATGATTAGATGGGGTTTATATATCTTTGGCAGGAACACTACAGAATAATGCACTGCCTCTTCGAGCATATCATACAGAGAGTGCATGTTACCGACATGAGTTGTCACTGTATGTATCTGCCATCTTTCCCCACTATGAAGTTATAATTTTTGTCTTTGGATTTAATGTCTGCTTGGGAAATACTTTGAATAGAAAAATACCTTGTTTCTTCTATTTTTTTACTCTTGACTTGTGCCTTTATTGATTAGTCTTACTTGCTGTCATTTTGCTTTGTTGATAGTATGAGTTTTTATTTGATGGGTTATAATCAGTTATCATGATCAGAATTTTCCCCTATTGGCCAGATTTGGCCACTGAAGACCCCTTTGAGTTAACAGCACAGTCTTTGCTGCACCTCGCTTCCATATGAGCAATCCCTCACATTTCCTTATTTTCAGGGACCACAGGGTCTTCTAGGCTTAGCTTACAGTTTTTGCCCCAGTCCACGAAACAGGTATTTTTCCAGTGACCTCTGCCTCTCTTTGATGGATAATAATATTTAGGAACCAAGGCCTCTGTGCCATTGCTACTGAGTATTTGTTTTGTTTTTGTTTTTGTTTTTTGTGTGTGTGTGTGTGTGTGTGTGTGTGTGTGTGTGTGTGTGTTTTTTCTTTTCAGAGATAGGATTTCTCTGTATCTGGCTGTCCTGGACTCACTTTGTACACCAGGCTGCCCCTGAACTCACAGCAATCTGCCTGCCTTTGTGCACCACCACACCTAGATGCTACTGGGTATATTTACCTTTAAGCTTTTTTAGTAGACAAAGTTAGGTTATATCCATGTGTATACTTTTATATAATATATGCATTTATTTCTGTCTATGCCTGTATGGATATGTAGAACTAATAATATTAAAATCTATGAACACATTAGTAGAGCCTAATTTCACATTAAACATTGAAGGCATTGGTTAAAGCAGTCTTGCAAATACTTACAAATGATATTGCAAATGAACTCTTTCTTGGATATAATCTTATCGTACTGTTTTTTTTTTTTTTTTTTACCCATAGCATTTTAGTTTCTATACTCTTGACAGGAAATTCTTTAAACTCCTCATCCTACGTTCCAGCTGAAAATATGTCTTTTATCTAAGCTTTATTTTTTAACAGATTACAGGGAATGGATTTCTCAAGACAAAAAAAAAAAAAAATCCCTCCATAGTGACTATATGGGGTTTTCCACACCTCCTGATTGACAGCCATGGAGGATATTCTACAAAATTACAGCCTTTCTTGAAGCAGCCCAAATTTTAGAGGCTGTGATATTTCCATGTTTCTAGCACAAGGACTCCTGGGAGGCAAAGCCTAGCGTACTGGGAAGGCTATTTTTTAAATCCTTCTATAATAGTATCTAAATGTGTTTAAAATATTCCAGCTTCTCAGAACTCTATACGTAGACTGGTGATAGTAAAGTCGCCTCCTCAGACAACATCGGCTAGGTGTGTGAGAGTCATTCTGAGAACAACCCCAGTGACACCCAATAACCCATGACTCAGCTGACTTCTGCCTGGAACATGACCGCCTCCCAGAGCTCTGGTTCCTCTCTTTGGGCAAAAGGGCAGGAAGCAGTCTGATTATGTACTCCAAGCCATGTTTTCGTCATCATTTCTAAAACTGCTTGCCTCCTCACGATGAGGCACACTCTGGTGCTGTAGTGGAAACCTCAGAAAATTCAAAAGGCTTGATACCTATAAAGTCTGTTACTTGCTCACACAGTCATAAGATCAGGAGACACAGTCATAGATATCTAGAAAAATCTCCAAATATCTGGATATTAACATGCCTCTTACTTGCTCTCGGTAGCAGTGGATTCCTCTACTGAAACAGCTATAAAATAATAAGCATAATGGAAAAAATAAAAGGTCTTATGTGAAGGTGGTAGAGAGATAGGAGAAGCAGATAGATTTTGATGACAAGTACACGAGAGTAGGGGAACTATGCAGTTAAGTTCCAGGTTGTTTTGTTTTGTGTTTTTCATCTTCACTAGGTGTCAAGGGTGGGGCCAGTTACTGGGGTAACGGACTTGTGAAAAATGGAGGAGATAGAAGGACCACAGCAATAGCACACAGTAACTGCATCCTTGATTAACCTTATGTGCCTGTTGCGTGCCAGGTGCTTGGTGATGGGGACTGGTTTAAGAGGGGAAGGAGGAGCTTACCAGTTTCAAGATTAAGATTTCGTGACATAGAAGTGAGTCCACCAGGGCGATGACTGAGGGCTTCAGCAGTGGAAGGAAGCGAACAACAGCTCCTAGCAATTGGGTAGAGAAAGAAAGGGGCAAGTGTTCAGGCACAGAATTCAGAAAAGGCTCCTGCAAGGGTAGTGCAAATCCTACACCTGAGAAGGTCGCAGTATTGGGTTATTTGTTTCTAACATAAAGTATGGGGAAGAACCGAACCAGGTATTTATTTAGTCGTCAGTTAAAACATCAGAACTTATTTATCATGTATGCCTTCCTTGATAAGCATCTACACACTAGGCAGTGGAGAACTCCTTACTCTGGTACCCTCCCCGACAGCTTACAAAGGCGTTTGCAGCCACCTTGCTTTGTGAACTCATGCCACTCGTAGCTTACGGCTGTTTACTCTGTACCTGTGTCACATGTTCTGTGACTGTGTCTTTTATCATAGAAGTCCCTGAGCCTTGCTTCAAGCATGGTAGTTGCATGAATACAGGTAATGTGAATGTTGAGTGGATATAGAAACCATCCTTTGGTTCAGGGCATTAACTACCAGATGTGAAGCCCAAAGCTGGGGGATTTTTTTTTTTGTTCTTATTGCTGTTTTGTTGTTGTTGTTGTTACAAATCTGGTTCTTATTCAGAAATGCAAAGATTTACTTGAAGTCTGACTAAAAACTGGCTGGCTTAAATGTTACCAAAATAAGACACTTGGCAGACACAACTTGACCAGGTATGCCGTGAGAGTGTGCTCTGAACAGAATAACTTCCTATAGCTAGGACACTGATTGGCTGGGAGCGTCATGGAGGCCGTCTATCTGGGGCTAGTCACAGTCTGAATTGCCATTCGCGTTTCTTTTTTGAAGCCTTTGGAGGACAGAGTGGAAGGGAGGTGTTTGTGCAAGGTGGTTGTGTCATCTGATGGAAGGGTCTGGACTAGTCAAGGAGACCTGTGGAATACAGGCTTGTTGTTGCCTCAGTCTCTGTCATCCTGCAAGGACCTGGGAACACCTCAGTGGAAGATTTTTGTTGTTGTAGAAACTAAACTTTTTTGGTTCCTCCCTATCTCCTGGGTGGAAAACGTATGCTTTATAATCCTTTCTCTTTCATAGGTCTTTTACACAGTATGTAGGCCAGGCTGGCAGAGAAATCTGCCTGCCTCGGATTCCTGAGTACTGGGATTAAAAGTGTGCACCGTTACACCTGGCATGTTCCACAGGTCCTCATTGACATCATCTTTGAACTTATTTTGACTGGCCAGTCGGAGGTGCTAAGCAGTCGTAATGAGATCCATGCCCCTTGCCACGCAGTGGAGAGCGATTGCCTTAGTTATGACATACTAGATGGACAATGGGGGTTTTGTCTTATTTCTTGAAGCTTTAGAATAGACATTCTGTAGAATGATAGCCATTCCTTTGTGGTCACAGAACCCAGGCCCAAGGCAGGGCTGACTCTCCACGGATGGCTTCTGAAGTTAGCTCTTTGTTTAGACGTGGTTTTTTTTTGTGCAGGTCGATTTGTAAAGTTGACTTAGTTTTGTGACTCGTTCAAGTCTGTTTTGACCAGCGATAAGGGACCATGAGCAGCCTTTGCTTCTATTTGCATCTTGCTTCCCTGGGAAAATCCTAGGAATGTGTGGCACGTCTTACCTGCTCAATTGATGGGAGGGAAAGAGACCGTGATTTAGGTGTCGAGGTTCTATGGATTTCAGTAAGTGTGAGAGAGCCCTTCTGGGCCCCCGGGTTCTGTCTACTAGTTGTTGAAGTCATCCCGTGTGGCCCTGCTGAACACCTTAGACGTACTCAGAGAGTAAATACCAAGACATCAGATCTGTAGGCAAGAGCGTTTCCAACACTGTCCATCTCTGTCCTTTCCCTTTTGCCTGTCAAAGCACGCATGGCCTCCTAGTGTCCTGTGCCTCTGATGGTTACTTCTCGCCTTCCTTCCCCTGCAGACATGCCTTGAGTTGGAACGCTACCTCCAGACAGAACCCCGGCGGATCTCGGAGACCTTTGGCGAGGACTTGGACTGTTTCCTCCATGCCTCTCCTCCCCCGTGCATTGAGGAAAGCTTCCGGCGCTTAGACCCCCTGCTGCTCCCAGTGGAAGCCACCATCTGCGAGAAGAGCTCCGCTGTGGACATTTTGCTCTCTCGGGACAAGTTGCTATCTGAGACCTGCCTCAGCCTCCAGCCAACCAGCTCTTCTCTAGACAGCTACACAGCCGTCAACCAGGCCCAGCTCAACGCAGTGACCTCATTAACGCCTCCCTCATCCCCTGAGCTCAGCCGCCATCTGGTCAAAACCTCACAGACTCTCTCAGCCGTGGATGGCACGGTGACGTTGAAACTGGTGGCCAAGAAGGCTTCCCTCAGCTCAGTGAAGGTGGGAGGGGTGGCAGCAGCAACAGCCGTGACACCAGCTGGAGCAGTTAAGAGTGGACAGAGCGACAGTGAACAAGGAGGGGTAGGGGCTGACACATGCCCTGAAAACAAGAAGAGGGTCCATCGCTGTCAGTTTAACGGGTGCCGGAAAGTTTATACAAAAAGCTCCCACTTAAAGGCCCACCAGAGGACTCACACAGGTAGTGGTACAAGTTGGCCGCAGGTCATTTCTTCCTCTTTTGGGTGTTCTGCTTGTGACGGGATACGCTTCTCTAGGAGGGCACAGAGAGGCAGGAGGGCTAGCTAGGGAAATAGAATGACTCACTTCCGGCCCAAAACTCTTAGGATGTACCAGCACATGACATGGGTTTGTCACTGCGTGGCTGAGGAGAGCCAGCGTCAGGGGCAAGACCAACCCCAACAGAGAACCAGGCAGTCCTGAGGCTGTTGGAAGGGGACTCTGGTGGTGTGACTCACAGTCTTATGTGACATCCCCAAGTCCCTCCACATTGGCACTTGTCATTGTTTTGTGACTGTGCCTCCGCAGGTTTGATCAGCACTGAAAGTTGAAGGGTACGTTTCAAAGCACACACAGTTAAACAAGGTAGCCAGGGTGTCCCTGTTCACCCTTTCCCTAGCAATCCCTGGTTTTTTATCAAAGTCACCAACAGCAGGAGGGTTTCAGAGTTCATTAGATGTGATCATTCTATAATTAATTGGCATCTCCTATTTTGCATTGTTCTCCGGCGCATGCTTTAATGGAGAGATGGCAGAATTGCTTTTTAATGAGCTTGTTACTGAGAAGAAGTTGCTAAAGTGATTACATTGCTGGGGGGGGCGGTGAAGGGGGAGGGCTATGTATTTTACTCAGAATTTCTGTGCTGATTCCAAGGAATTGCATTGGTCTTTGGGGGCAGTAGGATCATTTGGAAGTGAAGGGTTCACACAGAAAAGAGGGAAATTGCCATTTTTCTGTAATACTGTCTTTGTTTTCAGTCCTTGGGTTGGAGCTTGGGGTGAGGTCTCTTGGTCGGCTAAAGTGCCACCAGGAGCAATTACTGGGATTGGCGGTTTTTAAGTGGGTTGCTAACAGTGTATCACTTATATGATCCTTGTATAGGGCTTAGGGAGAGATCCCAAAGGTATTAGATGTTCTAAGAGAAAGTCAGTGATGGCTAGGAGGTAAGAGAAGTCGCCAGGGCCAGGTATGGTGGTACAGGCCTTTTAGGCTCAGCACTTGGAAGGCAGAGACAAGTAGCTCTTTATGAATTTTAGGCCAGTCTGGTCTACATAAGTGAGTACCAGCCAATCAGGGCTACATAGTGAGACAGTGTCTAAAAACACAACTAACCAACCCAACCTAGCGGGGTGGGGTGGGAGGATGGGAGGGATGGGGGGCGGTGTTATACTCTGGGACACGAAGGAAGTTGCTCTGGCTAGAAAGTCATACAACCTGGGTCTTGTTTTGATTAACTCTGTGACTGCGTATCTCTTTACTGCTTGAGCCACATTTTCTACATTTCTCAAACAATAGGGCTCCAAAGGCCTCTGTCAGTTCTGATGTTTGGGTGATTTCCCTGTGGTGTCTTTGTGAGACCATAAACAATTTTCCTGAAGGAAAGTGAATTCTGTGTGAGTGTGAGAGCCATGGGTTTGGACATCAGAGGGACTGTCATGCAATGATGGGCACTAACGTTGCTTCCTATATCCTGACTTAGGCGTGCACTCCTAGGACTGAGCTGAAACCACTGTGGCTCTTGCTAGGTTTGTAGCATGGTCCCCCTCACATAGCTTTTGAATATCATGGTCCAGCTTTGGATTCCCATATGAATCTGAGCTCACGTTCCAGACACCAAAGTCAACGCTACCTTCTGTTGTCAGTCCTTTTCCTCTCTTGATACTGTTCTGAAATAACTTTAATTTCTATTTACTTTTTTTTTTTTTTTTTTTAATCAGGGAAGATGGTAATGATGAGATGGTACAGCGCCCACCTCTTGATTGCAGAGCAAAACTCACTCCTTCTGCTCCCACCCCCACCCCCAAGTAAACCAGAGAAATGAAGAGAGAATGTTGAGACAGGCAGGGTTGCAATATCCATGGATTTAGACAGATACCATCCTCAGCTTTTGACACTAACCAGGTTCCTCTTGGGTAGATGCTGGGCAGCTCTGAGGAACAGAAATTTGGGGAGTAGAACATTTTCTTCTTCCCACCTTGCTACCCCATTGGAGACATCCAGGGAGTCACTCTGATGACTGATGCATTGTTTGGGGAGGGTTGTTCTTTGAAAATGGCTACTCAGAGTGAGTACCAAGGTGGGGCTTGTTATGCCCAGCTCCAGCAACCACTTGCTTTGTGATGGACAGAAGGGCCAAAATCCCTCTCCACAGGAAAATCTTACTGACAGCATCAGTATACGGTCTGAGTAAGGTAGTGTTGGATAGCGGGTAAGAACTGGGCGGTAGAGTCAAGTGCAGTGGAGTCTGGGTTCTGTCTTACTAGACTTAAGACCTGTATGGATCATCTTTTCTGACTTTCAGTCTCCTCATTTCTAACAAAGGATAACTGTGTCCATGTCGCAGATAGTTTAAGGTTGAATAACTAGTTCACTTGGCAGATCCTAAGAGCTCCTTAACAACATTAATGGAGTTCTTTTGTTATTATTACTGCTGTGGTGGTTTGCTTTGCTATTCTTGGTCTTGGCCTTGGGTAGTGATAACCAAGTCAAGAAGCTTTATGCAAACTAGAAATGAGCTGGTTAGCTAGAGCTAAAGAAAAGTTGAATATCCTTGACCACAAATCCAAAATTATACAAACTCTAAAATTCTTTTCTCGGTATGTATGTGTCTGTGTCCCTGGGGGTTTTTTGGGTGTGTGTATACACATATAGGTGCCAGAAGTCAACATTCAGTGCCTCCCTCAACCTCTTTGCCACCTGAGGTTCTCAGAAATGGTATCACGCGGAACAAGAAGCTCATTGATTGGCTGGGCTGTCTCACTCAGTGAATCCTTCTGTCTTCCCTTCCCCAGCTCTGGGGTTACAGTTGTACCATGCCATGCTTGGCGTGTGTTTGTTTGTTTGTTTGTTTATTGTTGGAAACAGATTCTTCTCATCCAAACCAAAGCATTCCCTCCTTCCACTCCTCCCAGCTCTCCCCTCCCCTCCCCTCTCCCCCAGATCCATTCCCCTTCCATTCCCCTTCCGTTTCCCTTCCGAAGGGAGCAGGCCTCCAAGAGACATCAACCAAACACAACAAAGCAAGATACAGTAAGACAAGGCAAACGCTCTCATATTGAGACTGTACAAGACAACCTAATGGGAGAAAAAGAATCCCAGGAGCAGGCAAAAAGAGTCAGAGACACACTGACCCCCACTGTTAGGAGTCCCATAGACACCCCAAGCCAATGGCCATAACTCAATATGCAGAGGACCTGTGGACTCATGCAAGCCCTGTGCTTGCTACTTCAGTCTCTGTGAGTCCATATGAGCCCTGGTCAGTTGATACAGCGGGCATGTTCTCCTGTGGCCTCCATCTCCTCTGACTTATGTAATTTGTCCTCCTCCTCTTTCCAGGGTTTCCCTGAGCTCTGAGGGGAGGGAACCTATGGAGACCTCTGACTTAGACTCTCTCCACATAAAGTCTGGCTGCAGGCCTCTGCAACCTTTCCCATCTGCTGCTAGAGGAAGTGCTCTGATGACATCAGGGCACCAATCTATTGAGTATAGCAGAATATCATTAGGAATCATTCCATTGAGGTTTTCTAATGTGGGCACTGACGATCTGAACCCACATTCCCATGTTTATGTGGTAAGTGCTTGGCCAACTGAGTTATCTTTTCAGACCCTCCGCAAATTTTTTGAGACCCTCCCCCCTATTTGACACCAAGAGTAGACAGTTCCCCACCTGGCATTTTATACAAACAAGAGTGAAAATGCAGGTAAACAAAATATAAAACAAAAAAAAAAAAATGTAAAAGATTACCTTCAGACTATGTGCATGAGACATTAAGTAACTTGTGTTTGAAGTTGCCTCTTATACCCGAGCGAGAGACCTCATCATGTGTATGAATGTATTCCAAGATCAGAAAATACATTTGCCTGTGACATTTCTTCACCCAAGCACTTGGGTACATTCAATGTGTAATCAAGTGACTGTTGTTTTCTCACTCCAGTGGCTGATTTGTGGGTGGGCAGGGATGATGCCATGGACACCAGAGTGGAGGGTTGGATAAATGGATCCTGAAAGCTCTAGTCTCTGGAAATTGGCAGTGACATAGAATATGGCTTTCCTAAGATGGCAAGGAAAGCCATCACCATCCATCCCACAACAGTCTTCTACATCTAGACTGTCTTGGAAGACAGGCATGGGGAAAAGAAGAAGAATAGGCACTGTAAGAAAGAGAAATGGATGAGAAGTGGGGGCGAGGATTAGGATGGAGGCTGGGAGAAGGAATATGAATTAATTTGGATTAAATGGATGGGAATCAAGTATTTATTTGGAATTGGTGTGAATGGGGCACATGGGGAACTGAAAGTGAAGGCGATAATTTATGTGGTGTGGATGAACTAAGAATAATGAAAAAAAAAAGCACGGAGGGTAAAATCAGATTAAGTGCCTCCTTGTAAAAGGGAAAGGGCTGCAAAAAGCTAGAGGGCCAAGGTAGACGGTGTGGGAACTGGGCTGGGAGAGTCTGCTTGTGATAGGGGTGCAGTGGGGGAGAGTGCTGTGGATGGATCCAGGCGAGCTGTTCCAGGGTAAGCTGTTTGGGGATAGAAAAGGAAAGGCCTTAGGAAAGGGTCCCAGAGAAAGGAGAGAGACTGGCTTCTTGTTCTCTGAAGTGATATATATGCCATATCTCTTTTATATGGTAATATGTTACAAAGGAGACACAGTTGCAAAAAGAAACGAAGTGAAATGTGTGAGCCCCTGCCTTCTCCACATGAAGGCAGTACATTGTTGGTGACGTGGATTTGCTCACATTCAAGAGTTTTCAAAATGTTATTCATTTAGTCTTCATATAGATGAGGTTTACTGGGCTGGAAAAGACACACATATTTTTTTTTTCCTTCTGTGGCTGTTTTTGAAAATGCTGAATTCTGCAAACATTTTGGCCCAGAGGATATCAAGCAATGAGGTGGATTTTTTTAAAACAACAAAACAAAACAAAACCACAAAACCCAGATTATGTTGAAGTTGGTAACTTAGGCACAAATACTGTTTTCTAAAGGAGAAGACGTTAGGGATGGGGATCTGGGGTTGAGGGACAAGATGGTGAGATGGAACTGGATGACAGGAGCATTGAGAAGGATCCTAGAAAAGGGAGGTACACATGCAAGTTGACATGTGGTTTATTTGCACTCGCGGCAGCCATGCCACTGCACACCTTTGACTGCCCTCTTTTTCTGGTATGTGCAATAATCTCTCTCAATGACTGGACTTGCTGTGACCATAGTTTTCTTCGTCTTGCCCACAGCTAGCTGAATTAACCTTGCATTTTAACACCAGGGGACCCGCACTTCCAGTGTTTAAGACAATCTCTCCATTATGCTCGTTTTTAGCAACACACCATTTGTGAAGACGAGAATGGCTTTATGCACAGAGGCAACGCTGTTTTCCCCATTTCTTTTTGAGTCCTTCTCAGAAGAAAGGGCTGAGGTGGAAATGGTGCTGGGCACACAGGAAGACAGTTCTTCTTTGGAGACTCATGGGAAAGCACGTCCACAGTCATAGTATTAGGAGTGGGTCGTGTGGACAAAGCCAGGGCAGAGGCCAGCAATTTAATCTTAATCCAGAGGGAGATAGGAAGGAGCCGCTCTCTAGCGTGCTCCTTGGAGAAGTCTTTCTGTGGGGTGGGAGTGCTAGAAGGTAGTGCACAGCAGGGCATAGATTTCACTTTGAGGGGTGTAACAGGATGCTAACCAGAGAATGGACCACAAGTGTGAAATTGGCTTTAGAATTTAAGTCTGCTTTGGAGCAGTTTTAATTGAAATCAAGAGGTAATATATAGTTTATTTTCAAGTGAAAGGATATTTCAAACAAAGGGATAAGTGTGGGTGTTTGGGATTTAAACAGAAGTGATTATAAAATATACATAGTAAAACTTCTTTAAAGTTTGAATGTAGTTTGTTTATTTTACTTGTTTAACGGACACCTTAAAAGTACTGCTGTATTCCAAGCCTTTTTTGCACACATCTCTGGCAAATACCATCCCTTCAGGTCTCATGTCAGATGGCATGGGTACTATCCTGATTTATATATGAGGAAGTGAAATGACTCAGAGAGGTCAGGTGATTTTCTCAGCATCACACAGCTCTCCCAGATGATTAGGCAAGGGTTCAAACCAAGAAAGTGCTCAGGTCTGAGCTTGTAACTTCCATGCGCTCACTAATGACTGGGGAGAAATAAGACTTTGTTCATAAGCCAGGCGTGGTGGCGCATGCCTTACTCGGGAGGCAGAGGCCGGTGGATTGCTGTGAGTTCAAGACCAGCCTGGTCTACAAAGCGAATCCAGGACAGCTAAGGCTACACAGAGAAACCCTGTCTCAAAAAACGGGGAAAACAAACAAACAAACAAAGTCTTTGTTCATAATCTATTCTTAAAAGGAAATGGAAAACAGTTTAAACACAGATGGACAATGAAAAAATCATTAAATAAATAGCTAAGAGTTAGGACCACCTTAAGTATACTTCTCCTTCGGGACAAGGAAACAGCAAACGCTACTATTATGGTCATCGCAGTCTTGGCCTTTAGGATTAAGGTGAGACTTGCTTGAGGATATTCCAGCTTATTTGTTAAAAAGACAAATAGAAACCACTCTCCCTGTGGAATAAGAAGGGCAAGAAACATCACACAGAGGGGAAACTAAGGTCTAGAAAGGTCAAACTGACTTAACATAGGCTATGTAGTACTCCCGCTGGCAAAAGCAGGGTTTGACCTAGATATGCTGCCCTGTGGGTTTTCATCCTGCGTCACAGGTTGTCTTGCTTCCTTTATTTGTTCCCCAGCTGTCCCCCAAGTGGGCACTAAGTGCTGCCTGTCACTTACTGTCATTGTTGCTGTGACAAAACCCCTGGCAGTTTAAAGAGGGAAGTGTATTGTGGCACATAGTTTCGGGGCCGGAAGATGGCAGCAGGCAGGCAGTTAGAAAATAGAGAGAAAGGAATTTCGGTGTACACACTTCCTCGTGGACTGGTACTGTCCACATTCAGAGCAGGTCTTCCCACCTGTTAAACATCCTGGAAATGTCCTCCACACCCTAAGGCACCCTAAGAGGGTTTTTAACCCTAAGGCAGTGCTAAATCCTATGAAGTTGAGAATCAAGATCAACAGTTACATTGCCCGTAGGTGTGAGGCACGGCGCCACCGCGTGACCTTTAGAGAGCAAGGAGGGCCATTCTGAGGAGTCTTAAGGGAGGAAGAGCACTGAATGATTGCAAGGGCTCTTATCAATAGGAGGAGGAGGCAGCATGGAAGATCTGGGCATTTAAATAATCTTTTTCCCATTTGGCTGGGATGTTTAGTGATGCTGTTTCTGTTTTTTAAATGGCAAGAATGTTATATCACACTAATTTATATAAATAGAAGGCCTAATTCAAGGTCAGGCATATCAGTAGGGTAAAATTAAATACCTCAGCTTCAAACTGCAGGGGGCCTATTGGCCCACTTTCAACTTCCTCAGAGCCATAGATAGGATTCTTTTGAATTTATACAATAGCAACTGAAATGGGGACAATTTAAAGACATTAAAAGGGCCTTCACGATGCTAAGACACATGGCTGCTAATGACAGTTATCCATGTGTTGAGGCAGAAACTCATTAGGCCTTGATTATGGGATAGGAAGTAGAATAAGGGTTAAATGCTCAGTTCACAAGGTGGGGAGAGTTTAATAGTCTGGATTCAGCCTGCTCAGGAGCTGGGAAAGATGTATGAAATGAGGTGATAGGAGACAACTGATTGGGAGAATTTTATGATTCTAAGAAATCTAGACTTCACCACATGGTAATCTGGTAATATGAAGGCTCTAAACGTTTATGAAGATGAATTTATCTAAGCACATGTTGGGCAGAATGGTTTAAACTCAGCATATACACAGTAAGCGCATTAATTTTATCATTATACCATAGTAATAAATACCGGCTTTGTGGGACGCCTATTCCAGATGTCCTTTTAATGGATAATTGGTGTTCGCACAGTAAATAAGTATGTTAAGATAAAAGAACCAAAAAAATAAAGAAACATGAAATTAATCAGTATTTTATTGCTCTACTCGAAGCTCTTCTTTGCCCATCTCTGAGAATGTGTTTCTTCTGGAACGAAAGCCTAAAATGCAATTTCACAACAATGTTGCGTTGGGAACCTCGTCTCATGAACGAGTACAGCCTGCATGGTGGTAGGGCATCTTCTGTTACAGGAAGCGTATTGATAGCCATCCGGATCGCAGTCATCCTGTGTAGCAGGTGTGAGGGAAGCAAAGTGGAGCCCTGTAAGGAACAGAGGGAAAATGAGTGAGGCGCTCTTAGAGAGCTTGCTGGAAGATTTGCACTAGATTTGATATGTCTCCCGCAACTGAGCAATAATGAAGGGAATTCTGTTTGAGTTGGGGAGAAGAGCCGAACCCTTAAAAACAATCGACAGAGCCAAATAACCTGGACTTGGTCCTTTCTCCAGAGAGTGAAAAGATGGCAGATGAAAGGGTCCTTGTAAAGCAGTGTGTCTGCGTGTGTAGGAGGGAGGTGTGTGCACAGGTGTGTGCACGCATGTAGAGGCTTAAAGGACAACCTCAGGAAGCTTTCCACCTTGCTGTTGAGATAGGATCCCTCACTGTGACCCGAGGAGGGCAGATTAGACCAGTCTGACTAGCCTGCAGGCCCCATCTTCCCCAGCGCTGGCATTTGACGTGCAGGGTTTCAGATGTACTCCACCACAACCAGCCTTTTATGTCGGCACTGGAATGGAACTTTTCCTCAAGCTTGCAGGGCAATCACTTAGCTGACTGAGCTGTACCAAGAGTTGTTTGTTTGTTTTTGTTTTTTAGAGATAGAATATGTGTGTGTGTGTGTATGTGTGTGTGTATGTGTGTGTGTATGTGTGTGTGTGTGTATGTATGTATGTATGTGTGTGTGTATGTATGTATGTATGTATGTATGTATGTATGTATTTTGCTCACAGTAGTTGGCCCCTTCCCTTTCCTCATCCTTTCCTGTCCTCTCACTGGTCCAATCCATAAACCCATATATTCTCTTCTGCATTCATCTGTGTGTGTGTGTGTGTCGCACGTGTGTGTGCACGCGCGCGTGTGTGCAAACTAGATTCTTCATGAGTGACCTGATTTCCCTGTGTTGTTTATCCATTCCTTCTTTATACTTCCCTACCCCTGCCCAGTCGTTCTCTGCTTTCATGTCACATGTGTATTTACACTTAAGGTTAGGTTCCCCATATGAGAAAAAACACACAATATTTGTCTCAGTCTGGCTTGTTTCATTCTACTTATTACATTTGAGTCTAGCGGAAGTTACAGTTGTGAAACCTTGACAGTGCATCGTTGGGAAGGCAGCTTTTCATATAAAGTAGTTCTGAGCAGCCAGTGGACTTGCTTGGGGCTCTGGGCCACTGTGCTGGCTAGACACAAACCCTTCTCCAGTTACTTTTGTAGTCCTCCTTAAATCAGGAACGAGTAGCAGTGAGTAATGTTAATTGGTGGCTTACATGCAACCGAGTGTAACAGGGTGATTTTGTCTTTTAATTTCTAAAATTCTCGGTTCTGGGAGATTATGCAATTTCAAGAGTCTTTAAGCCAGCTGGGAGATATGACGGATGTATTAGAAGTGACTCCATCCCTGCATCATCCTCTCTGGGCTCTCTTGTCTTTTCCTAAGTCTAGCTTCTTGCCAGCTTTGTGTACAGATAATATGCTGACGTGACAGTTATGATAAATGTTAGTGGAGGCAGGACCAAAAGGTAGCAGCTTTTCACGTGCCCATTACTTGGCAAGCCAAGGCTGGAGTTATTTCCCTTTCTTAACAATGCCCTTGTTCTCTGACACTGTCCTCAGTGTTGTGACCCTCGGAGCTTATACATGGGGCTCACACCCTACCCCACTAAGTTACTTAGAAATGGATATAGTGACGATAAGTTTGCCATAATTTGCTCTGTATTTCTGTTACCTCTTCCACCATAGTTAAAGCTTGTGGGAGGAAGTTGACTGGGTATTAACCCAGACTTGGACCCTATAAGCCTTCAGGGAAAGGAAGATCAAGAAATAGCCCCTCACCAGTTGCCTACAGAGCTTAGATACAGTTTTGTCCTAAGCCAAGCCTGTCTGGCAGGCCTTCATCTCTCTGACCTTGTATCTTCTCTTTGACCTTGTGTCTTGTCTTTTCTCTCCTCCAAAATTGTATCTACACTCAGGTAAGATTATATTCTGTTTGTGTTTGCATTTATTATTTGGACCTCTCTGAGGTTACACAACACTCATTTAGTATCGTAGCATGTACTCAGGTTTCTTTTGTTGTTTCTGCCTTCAGAATATAGCCTCATTTTATCACCACGAGGCGCACCAAGTATATGGAAATCAAGATAATGCTGTATTCTGTTCTTGGGAACTTATGTTTCAAAGTTCCCAAGTGTCCTGGGATAAAACAGTTTCACCAGTTGAGCCAAAGACAATAAAATATGTCAGTCTTTTTTTTTTTTTTTTTTTTTTTTCATCCAAGAAAGTGGATGCTCTCCTCCACACAGGGAATTGCCTAGTTAGGTGTGCTGTGCTGTCTAACATCTTCCTCTGGAGCTCTCGCTTCCATATCAGGGGAGTCTGAAGGGAGAGCCTGCAAGTTGTTCTTAAACCTAAGTCATTTGTCAAAGGAGGAAGGCCCTAGGATGCTGGTGGGTACCCCGAGAAATTAGAACGATCCAGTGTTTGCTGATGGAGAAGTGGAAGCGAAAGGTTCGCTCTGGTGTACCGAACACCAACAACAAATATAGCAGGAAATACATATTAGAATAACTGTAGGAAAGTCATATCAAAAGTTTTTCTGTCTTCATTTGTATGTTCATGGAGTTTGATGTCACCTCACTGGGATTCATTGCTTGGTTATGAACTGAAAACATGGAGATGGGCCCTGCCTTACAGTGGGATGCGCGGCATCCCTCACATGCACTTGACTTGTAGGAAGGAAATAATGATTGCTCATATTGAATTCTCAATTGCTCATGAGCCTGTAGAAACTGGTATTGGTATTTTAGAAAGAGCAACAAAAGATACATCTCCCTTCTCTGATACAGATAATAAGACATTTTATGTTCCTGGTGTTCAGGAGAGTGCCAGAAAATCAATATGAATAAATTCAAGTACACAGAGGATCCAACCTATTTGAAGATGCAGAGCATGGCAAATGATAGGAGGTATTAGAAATACTTTTTGTTTCACTCGTATGCAAACACTTGCATGTAGAAAAGGTTTCATAGGTTCCTAGACGTTTAGGCAGAGGGAGAATTGCTGGCTTTTCTTTTTCCTTATTCTTTGTTGTTGTTGTTTAGTGTTTTAAGGCTTACAGCTAAACTGAATTTGAAACTAAATACTGTCATTACAGAAGATTTTTTTTTTCTGAGTTCTTCCAATTTCTCTGGGGACAAAATAATGGTTGCTTGAAGCAGAGGAGAAACAGTAATTAGGGCAAATAGTAATACTGTGCATGATTGAGGAAAATGTGGGGTGGGGGAGAGAATTCAACAGACAGACTTGTACAGCTTGTTACTAGGAAACCACATCAGCATTAAATACAGTGTGCTAATTGGCTATCCCGTTTCTGCCTGGGTACCAGCCTGGGCCTGCTACACAGCTGTTTCTGCTCCTTCTGGTTGCTAGGTAACTGCATCATTTCTCCCCCCACCCTCCCCCTTTGTATTCTGGAGGGTAATTGGCTACTTCTGCTCCTGGTGTTGCTGCTGGGTACCAGTCTGGGCCTGCTGCTCTGCTGTTTTCCGGAGGGATTTGATGGGGGAGGGGAGGAAAAGGGAGAGGAAGATATGCTGGCAATTAATGGAGCATAAGTGCAAATTCTACACAATGTCTGGCACCTGCGTCCCCTCGTCCTGCTTTCTACACTAAACCCTTTAGCTCTGAAAACCACATTAGGCTCTTGAAGTCTTCCTTTCTCTGCATGCCTTATGAGTGTAGTTTAAAAGAAATAAGGTATTTAAAGACCAATCACATAAATGATAGATTGGACCTTCTTATGATAAAAAAAAAAAAACAAAAAAAACAAAAACCCTGGCAGAACATTACACGCTGGTATTTGATGGAGGCACCAGGAGAATCTGCACAAACATTAACATTACCAAGTCACTAACAAAGCAGCAGCTTGAGCGTCTCGTCTCGTCTCGAGGGCAGTCCTGCTTTCTCTCTTAAACGTGCAGGATCCTTTTGTACGGCTTGTGCATTCACAGTGCACAGAGTACAAAATAAAGTGAACCAAAAACATAATAGGATTTCTCCCAGTGGTTTTGTTCCCTACCAAGTAGTAAAGGAAGGCTTCTGGACCCTGCTGACTAGGCATTGTGGGTTTTTGTTCCTCTGATGTGCACAGCGCATATATGCTGTGCTTAAGGATAGGATCCTGTGTTGTCGCAGCCACACAGCATTATAACACGTGTTTTGCATAACTTGGTCACTTACAGCAAATAACTAGATATGAAGCCAAAATAAATATGGAGACAATTCCGGGCTTCTTAAAGGAGTTTTTGTTTTTGTTTTAAAGTAAAGAGTATGATTGCAGTTGTCATCACCTGTTCCAGTACAAGTTTCCATTTCATCATTACTGCAATTCTCACTGGAAGTGTGGAGAGGATTCATCAGATGTGAAGTCATGCTCCAAGGATATTTCACTTTCAGTGGTTGACGAAGTCTATATGGATTGGGGCCCCTTGAAGAGACAGCTCTCTCCCCTGGGATGGAGTAGTTTTATTGAGAAAACTCGGAGTGTGTTGCGTGACAGTACACAGAAATAGTGAGCAAAGGCGACTCATATTTGATGCTGATGGCTGACGCTGGTTTCCCATCCTAGTGAGGGCATCATGCACTTTGGGAAGTGCAGCAGGAAGAGCCTGCTGCAGATGCAGGCCCTTCCACTGTAAGTTAAGACTACGCTCTGTGAAATCATGTCTGTTTTTAAGCAGGCTTTAGAGTCAGTGGGTGGACCCCTATTGTGCTAGGTGGATGGAGAGCCTGTGTCTTACAGGTCAATAGTAAACCAGCCAGTCACTAGTCACGTTCAGTGAGCAAGAGACACGTCTCCCCCTGAGAGCATACCACAGAACAGGTACAATGCTGTTTCCGTTGTGTGCACTAAGAATTCCAGCTATTTAGTCCCTCCTAAGTAGTGCACATTGAAAAGATGTACCACACACTCATGCGGAACCACCAGAAGTCAGGGCATTCCTTATCGTTTGACAAGTTTCATATTCTGGTGGAGACCATGTTGGTAATTGGAAGGGTTAGCCATTGTTGGTGGGAAATTTCCAGAATAATGACTTTTTAAATGTGTGTTGCAGATTGTCCCTCCCTGACTTAAGCAATATATGAATTGAAAAGTCTCGAGGAGTTCTGTGAACTTGTCGTGCCTGGTTTTTATCTGTCTTTTTCCCTTACTTGGATATGATAGTATGACCTCACCTCACTGTATTTCTGACCAAGGAAGGGATCTTCAACATCTTGGGTGATTGTGGGTAGTCCCAGTGACAGCTGAACACCAGCACACACTTGTGAAACTCCCTTGTAACTCTCTGAGAGAACAGAGTTTTGGTCTTTGGGCATTCCCATTTCTAAAGCAATTGTAAAAAATACAGGTATCCCGTCAAGTATGCTTGGGGTTTGGAGAAACAAAGTGTGCCACCTAAGTTGCTTCAACTTTTCTATTCTCCCCAGTCCTAAAAAAAAAAAAAAAAAAAAATGTGCTTGCTAATCTGATGCTTCACAAAGCTACCACCTGTTAGGTCAGGTGAGGCAGCTGGGGCCTGTGGACTAGGAATCTGATCACTCCTTCCCCAGTAAAGATCAGTGCTAGCTCATACCCTGCCTTTGCTGCTGGGATTGGAGCAGGTGGCCCCAGCATGGGGTAAGTGCAGCCCCAGCACTTGGGGTCAGAGCTGGATTCCACCCTCTTCCGCCTTTTAGGTGGCAGTGTTACTTACCATCTTACATGGCTGCCTTCTCACTAGGGTAGCCAGCGACCCTCCTCAGATACTCATTTCCTGGCTCATAAGCACGGAGGCTCATGAGGGTTCATCAGGAACATGAAAGTCAGCAGTCTGAGGGGAAATGGAGGCCTCCTCCCAACGGCCTCCACACGTGAAAGCAAACCTTTGATTCCAGCTGTTTTCCACAAAGGCAAGATCATCAGTTGCTTAATACAGTGGTTCCTGGCTGAGGTTGGGCAGAGTTTGCCCCTAGGGGACATCTGGCAAGGTCTGAGGATGTATTTCATCTCCCATCTTGGTGGGGGTGGGGGTGGGGTAGTAATGCAGGCATCTGGCAAATGGAGGCTAAGAGTCTGCTAAATATCCCATGATGCACAGAGCAGCCTCACAGCTGAAGCGGAGAGACAGTCGTCTGCTCTCTGAGTTGCAATAGACAACTTGAAAAATACTTCCTATCCACTTAAGATCATCATCCAGGCCTTCTTTTCTGTTTAATGGTCCTTAACAATATGGACCAAATGGATGCATCACGTGCTTTTTCCTTTCTGTCGAGACTTAGAACATATGCACTTCCCCCGTACCTGCTAGATGCTTAGCTTTCTAGATTAGCATCCATGAACACCATCCGCACTTCTTTTGCTGAAGGCTCCTGACCTGTAATAATTTGAGATTTTGCTGAGGCAAAGGTTTCAATTACATGAGCTTCCGGGCTGGTATATGGCAGGGAGGGGGCAGTACTTTGCTAGAAGTGGGGCTGGCTGACAAGGCTTTGCACTGCCATATGGTATTGTCTTTCTATACCTGTCTGCTCATGTGGCATGGCCACAGAGATTTATGATACCCATTTCTCTGCTATCGAAAAGATTAACTCTTACAGTGCAGAAATAAGCAAAATATGCTTCCAGCCAGAAAATATTACTTACATTGAGGAAACTTTGCATTGTATTTGATTTGCTGCCTTAGTACATTGTCTGTCACAGATTGTTCAGATCTGCAATAACCCCATAAGGCACATGCTAGAAGTATTTGGAATTTGTAGGGAGAACAGTGCTATTTCAGCTAAAAGGACTTAAGTGGTGCAATCTAATGCACACATACTTTATATGGGCATTTTGTGAGGAGATGTGAATTATGCATTGGCCCTTTCAGCTTTATTCACATGCGCAGAAAATAAGATTCTCAGACATGCTATCCCCAGCTACAATGGACAATATGCTATTATAATTGTGTGGCACTGTTCTCGTTGTTTGGGCATAATACTGCTGACAGTGTTGCTCTTACACATGTGAATGTGGCTGTAGGGAGGACGTGACATCTGTGGCTTTCACACGGATTAGCTTATCTTTTGCCACTTGGAGAGACTGCCATTAGTAAGCTGGCCTTGTGGGGTCATAGCCAGTGTCATGTTTTGGATCACAGTTGCTATTGGACCTTAGTTTTAGACTCTGTAGGGAATCAGTAATATTTATCTTGATGACCTATATAGATGCGATGGTTATTTAACCAGTTCCCCAGAGCAGATGTGCCAAAGAAAGGAGAGGCTGGCACGTTGTGACTTGAGCCAACTTTGGAAGGTGAAGAGGCAGTTTGGTACCAAGTCTGGGAATAGCATTTCTTACATTGTTTTATTACCCGAGTAAGCAATATTGTTACATCAGTCTTTATAGCTTATAAAGCATCTTGCATGCATTCTTTCAACTCTCACCTGCCTGTGAGTAAGTTAGTTCTCAGACCCATTTTACAGATGAAAGGGACAACAGAACAGAAGATCACTAAAACGTGGCCGCTGATGACTGTGGCAGAGCTCATCCCACTGTTTCCTCTCTAGGCCTGTTGTTTCTCTGGGGGAACCCTGACAACACAGACTGGATGTGTTTGGTTGCATTAGGGAAAACAAATGGCTTAACTAATTCCTATTCTGCTTAACTCACACATATGCCAACAATCATAGGAAGCATCGTCTTGCCCAGTGGGGACGACAGACACATTGAGAATAGCTGAGAAAACACAATGTCGTGTGTATTCTGTCCATGGGTTGCCCTTGGCAGTCCTCAGTCTTAGGTGGATATTCCCAGTTACAAGCTAGTTTGAAAGATGAAAACAAGTGCATGGTGCAGATTCTTAAAATGATATCTCATAGCAGAAAACTGATGACAGGAAGTAGGAACAGACATTTCTCCCTGGCCCCCTTGGTAGCCACCATCTTGGGTTATAAAGCTGGGAAATCAAATGAAGGGACTGTGAGGGAAATTGAAGAACACTGTGTGGCTCTCGTGTAGGTTTTGATTTTACTTATTCCAGGGTCTTCCCAGCTGCGTTTGAAAGAATTTTTTTCCTTTTTTTGCTTTAATTTTGCTTATATGAAAAATACAAAGGTAGGGATAGTTCTGTTTGGTGTACCCTCTCCCCACCCCCACCTCCAGTTTTCCGAGGATCATTATGAGTGAGCTAAATGTCTTTGGAAGAGGAAGGCTTGGGAAATACTGAAACTGCGTGTCCACTAACGTACAAGAGCATTAGCTGAGGTTAGACCTGGCTGTTGTGTGCTGTGCTCTCTCTTCTGTAGTCAGAGAAAGCACACAGGGAAGGAGAATGGCTTTTCTCCACCGTCCTGTCTAAAGGACGACAAAGAGGAACCAGGAACCTCAGAAAGTGGGCACTTACGTTGTTTTCTAGAGATCTGAAGGAAAAAAAGAAAAAAGGAAAAGAAAAGATGCTAACACCAACAGACAAATTCCTCGAAGGCAAAGAGAATAGCACAAGTTACCCCTGAGGGTTCTCTTTTCTGAGGGTTGTTTGCCTGCGGATTTCCCTTTGTGGGGTCCTTTATTTCCGCGGACCATTGTGTTTTCAAATCTATTTCCTCTTTTCCTCTTACTCTACCTGCCAAGGAAGTAAGCTTAAGAAGCCATTGTAATCGGCACGCCCCGCCCCCATCTCCACTTGACGGATTTTTTTTTTTTTTTTTTTTTTAAGCTTGGTTAGAACTTGCTGCTAAGCATTTAGAGTACTTTCTAGCCCAGCTGCGTGTCCTTGCTTCCCAGCCCCGATGCCACAGGTTTTCCTGTGGTTTTTCCTTGGTGTCCCTCCTTCTCCCAAAACCAGATTGTGTAATGATCAAAGCCAAGAGCTGGAAGGGATTCTTTTCAGCCAAGGAAAGCCCTGAGTGGCCCCTTCCCACTTGTGTCATTGCATGGCATAGAAGGGCCATGGGGCTCAAAGCTTATTGGATCAATTACCACTACCACAGGCTCATTGTTAAACTTTTTTTTCCCCATCTGTTGTGAGACAAATAAAGCAATGCTTAAAATTGGCTGTACAGCTTTGGCGCCGTGGAGGGTTAAATCTTTGTGTACGCACCCACACTGTCCAAACACGAGTCCTTTCGGATGTGATTCAGACTCAAACCACTGATATGTTAAGGTCTGTGGGCCAAGGGCCCGTATTGACAGGGTTTGAAAAGTCACCCGATTATTCTTGTGTGAGTACTGCTGCAGGGAGAGCTGGGAACCCGTGGAGCTCCATGCCTAATGCCAAAGACGATCTGGCTGGCATTTGGCAGATAGCTTGTGTGTGACAAGTGAGGGTTGGGGGGGGGTTGGAGGGGGATGCACATGAAGAGAGGCTGTATATGGGGGCCAGTGGGGAGTACTTGGGAACCTCTGGGGCCCAGGCAGTGAGGCAGCCTGGATGTGGGGGAAACGGCTGTTATAAAATATAAATGTGTTTATTATTATACTGGGCCCATGCTATATAATTTTACACACAGTCATATTTGTGATTTATGGCTGAAAGTCCATATGGAGGGGAGGCTTGCTAATTTACCCAAATTGACAAGGAGGGCTCTGAAGATGCTCAGAGTGGAAGGAGGAGATGGAGCTGGGAGAATGGTCTCCTGAAACAGCCTTTAAGTGGTGGGAGGCAGGGGCTGCTCTGTCAGAGAATCCTTTGTTCATTTATTTTGATAAGCCAAGCTTGGCTTTAATTATTCATGATAATGCTGGCCCTGGAAGGAGCAGGCCTCGGATGTCATGGCAGCCGCAGGCTGGCGTTTCAGTTCTCTGTACAGTTAACGCTGAAATGCCTGCCCCGCTTCTTCCTGAAATTCACTGTGCTTGCTTCACCTAAGATCCGAGAACTGCTTTCATTTACACCCGCTGCCCTCTCTGAGGAATCCATATTGGCTGGAGTAGAGGCGCGCGGGGAATGGGAGGGTTGTGGGGGGGATGAGCATTGAGTTTTGGGAACTCAATGGATAAAAATGAGGGAGCCCTGTGGTTCCTCACCTGTGCTGTTTTCGCTGAATTCTTGCAGGGGAGGCAGGGTTTTTCTGGTGCAGGGGCTTAGGTGTCTGCATGTGTCACTCGGTCATCGAGTTGCACTGCCCTTGAAACCTGGGTGTGATTGTGAAGCTTGTTAGCTTGCACCATTGCGCTAGCATTTCATCTAGGAAGGAAACTAAGAAAGGGGTACCAATAACAGTACCAATAACAAAGATTCTGCCGCCGCTGCACCCTCCCCCCCGCCACGCCCGGCGGGTCCCATTTGCTGCACTTTCAGCCTCTTTCCTGGACTTAACATCAATTACCGTCATCATTTCCGGCAGCATTCCAAAGTGTTTCTTGGCTTAGCAGACTCGGTAGGTAGCTGGTCGGTTTGAGCTCTTAAGAAAGAAAGCACTTTGGAGCAGCGTGCTCTTAATTCCACCATCCCCAGGGCATCTATGATGCGTGCCTCTTGAAGGAGAGCTTCACGCACACTGGCTACTGCCACCTCAGGATACCCGATAAACTATAAATATTAGCAGTCTAGCGCTGAGTGGTCCATCCAACTCTGCACATAGCAGAGCCCCAGGAGCCAGCCCTGACACACACCCTTTGAACCAATTGCTATGTCTAAGGTCACTGCTGTCTTAGTATGTTTTGTATCTGCCCATTTTCCCCAACTCTGCTCCTGTGAATGGTAAATTCCACGCTCTAACAACTGTCTTCTCTCCCTGGGATGCTTGCAGAGCCTTCTAGGGTCCCTGGCTCTCTTCACCCGGAACCATTGCCTGTTTCAGCGCATTCTCCACTGTGTAAGCGAACGATGTCTTCAAAGTTTAATTCTGATCATGTCTGGCCTCCATTTAAAAGTTTCCAGGCCCACATTTTTTTTTCACAGAGTGAAGTCCAAGATGCTAAATGTAGCCATAAGAGCTTTCAACAGAAAGACAGTGTGAGCCACATTTGTAATTAGAATTTTTCTAGCACTTTCAATTAAAAAGCAATCAATTGCCCCAATTAACTAATGCTAATACTGTTTTGTTTGCTTGTTATATTCAAAATATAATTTCAGATGTAATCAATATAAATAATTATTGAACTGTTTTTATATTCCTTCCATTACTACCTTCTTCCCCCCATTTCACAGACTGCTGTCCTGTGTTTATTACACACTTAGGATGCCCCTCCATTCAGATTGCTCACAATGAAGGGCTCAGCATCTGCACTGCTGCCTGCCGCTCTGTAAGCCTGCAGTCTGGCCTCTGCCTATTCCCCAGTCACACTGTATATCTCTCTGTTGTGCCACAAGACATTTTCTGGGGGAGATGCAACACACTAGCAGAACACCCGCTTAACGAACCAGTGAATTTTCATGGGGGTCACCTACAGGAATAGAAAGAACTCCATGACGGCGCCATCACCAAAGTGTACCCCAGCATGAGTGGCAGCTCACAAAAGCCTGGTGCACACTGCACAGCCTATAGGCAGGCAGCTCAACAGGTGGGAAAGCATCCTCTCCAGGTGCCTCAATGGATCTAAACCGTTTACTCCAGGCAGCCCAGCTGGTTTCTGGTTTCTTCTGGGCAGCTGGTCTGCTGACAGTCACCTCTGCCCCTTGGCTTCTTGGAGAGTAATTCATCAGTCTTTACTATTTATTCTTGGGAGGGAGGGGGGAGGTCTAGTGAATCTTGTCAGTTTCAGGGACTTCCTGAAACTATTTTGGGGTGTTTGCCTTCTATCTTAAGGACGAGATGTTTCTGCCTGGTAGGACACTGCTGCTTAACACTCTCCCACTCCCGCCCATTTCTGTTGTCCCCCTCTCTGTTTGAACCAGGCATAGGTGAGGGTGAACCTCAATCCCCATGAAGAACGTGTGGGAAATAGTCTCTGGCGAGGCTTGCAGCCACCCCAGACGCTGGTGAAGAGTGAATGCTTGCTTTGCAGTTGGCCTTGTGGCTTTCCATTTTTGGTTACCGTAGAACTGTTCCAGGTAGCAAAGAGGTTGGAGGAAGTAGAGAGACTAAAATGAGAAAATGCTGACAAAGCTCATGTGCCGCCTAGTCTGAGAAAAATGGACTGCCTACCCGCACTGCCATGCCATGGCCAGTAGCGCTGTTCTGTGCACCAAAGCCGAGGCCACAAACCCTGGAGCAGGGCTAGTCTTTGCTTCTTCATGTTTTAAAAGAACTAGTATATGAGTACTTTCCCATGGAGACATTTGTTTTATCAGAACGTATCTCCAAAGGGGATGTTAAGCACGCATTTTATTTTTCTATTTTAATTGTTGAGAGAGGCAGTGAGGTAGCGGATTTTGTATGTTAAGTAAGTTAAGGTGAGCTTGCCCAGTCCGAAATGTTTAGTCTTCTTCCTGTACAGTAGGTGAATTGGTAAATAGCTTAATTTCTCATCTAGAAGAACAGAGGGGGGCCTCTGTCACATTGGGGGGGGGGTTATTCAGAGGATTAAAGAGCAGAACATACACCAAGTAGCTCCATATCGAGAAAGTGCTTCATGGATGAATATTATTAGCCTCTGGCCCGCCCCACCATGATGTGTAACATATGATGAGTCATTAGAGAAAGATAGAATCAGGCCCCAAATCTTAACTCGGGGATCGTTGAAGGTGTTTCCTCAGAGGCACATCTATTGTCAAGCTCGTCTGGATGGACATTTTGTTTTTCTTCTCCCACATTCACGTTCATTCTTTTTCCTTCTCCCTCCTCAGCTAGACACATAGATTTATCAGGCAAAAATATAGGCGTGCCTTCAGGGTTTGATTCTGCATCTAAGGGAAAAGAGGAACACATTTCTTTTTTTTTTTTTAATTGTTGTTGTTTTTTTTGTCATTTTTTAGGGGGGCGGGGGAACACATTTCACTGAATGAGATATGTGGCGTGGCGAGTTCCGTGCCATAGTTTAGCAGTGTTTTAAGACTTTGCGCTGTGTTTATAAATGCAGTGTTGAGCTTCTGCAGTGTGGTCCAAACTAACCCTTTGGTTTTTCTAATCAGTCCCGCATCGGGTGTTGAAGAGCTGGAATAGGGAGGCACATCTCTACTCAGTGAAACACCAGGCTCAGCACTTGTCATCTTCCACCTCCACAAAGTCTCTCTAGACATCTTACATCTCTCTTTGTACTTCATAGTAGGACCTCTGAGTTTGATGCCAGCGAAGGAACTTAGCTCCATGTTGTTGGGAAGAGCTGTTTCCAAGAGTGCGTCACTCTCCTACGAGTGTGGAGGAACCACTAGAGCCAGACTAGAACCCAGGCCTCCTGCTGGAGAGGAGTGTGTGTGTGTGCGCGCGCGCGCGCGCGTGTGTGTGTGTGTGTGTGTGTGTGTGTGTGTACCCTCATGCACGCACATGTGATTCTAATAAGCTGTACTTTTATGCAAGATACCTTTTCTGAACACTCTGACAGTGTGACCGAAAGGGAAGGAAGGTGTGATTGAGTGGTGGAATAATTTTTATGCTGTAGGTCCTGGCCATTTGGAGATGTGTCATTTTAATCAGTGTGTTTGTATTAACCTATGAATTCATTGGGTCCTAAACAGAGCTTTTATGTCCAATATTCAAGCTAGCTGAAGATTATGTGTACTCTGTTTTTTTTTTTTTTTTTTTTTTTTTTTTTTTTTCTCTCTCTCTTTTATGAGAAGCCCGGGCTCTTAGCTCTGTTCTAAGAAGCTGTTCAACACCTAGACTCATTGTTGTTCAGTGTTCCCTGTCCTGAAGGCTCACGTTTTTAAGGAATTGCGTGTCCCTGTTATTCAAGATGGTTCCCAAGATATCTGCTTTCCAGGGACCCAGTTTTCACACAGCTCTTATGAAAGTGGGAAGGAGTGGGGCTACCCCAACCTTTAAAAGTGCAGCTTGAAATTGCATTTGTCACTTTCACTCCGATCTCACCAGCCAGGGCTTAGTCATATGTCAGCCAGCAACTGCAAGGGAGCTGAAATTCTCATCTGTCTGTCTGTCTGTCTGTCTGTCTGTCTGTCTATCTATCTATCTATCTATCTATCTATCCTCTAGCTATCTGTCTGTCTATCATCTATCTATCTACTTGTTTGTTTGTTTTACTTTTTGAGACCTTTTGAGGCAACGTCTTGCTTTATAAAAGCCCAATCTGCCTTGATCTCGTGGGCGCAGCCTCTGAAATACTCAGATGATTAGATATGTGCCACCAACCCTGAGGAAGTACAACCTCTATTCTAGCGGGCATTGCCCTAACTAAAAGTCATGGCATCTTACTGTAGGAAGAAGTGCATAAACAGCGGCAGCGGCTGGCAGTCGGTGCTATATGCTTTTTCTCTTAAAAAGTAGTTTCTTTTTTAGCCTGTAATGCAGACCTCCTAATATAAAATGCTTGGCTTGTGAAATTCCTCATGTGGTACAGTGGTCTAGGGAAAATCCTAGTGCATTCTAGTTGGTGGTGCACTGAGAATCAAAAGCAGTGTGTGAAAGCTAGATCCCCGTGAAGTGGCAAAAGTTCTGATTGGGAGCTTAATGTACATTTTGCATTTCATGAGGATGTAGCACTATTGGAAGACTATGGGGTGAATACGAAATCACTACCTCGAGCGAGCAAGCATTTAGGGTCAGATTGGCCCCACGCTAGCGTTTCTTGCACCCTTTCTCTCTCCAGAATGCAAAGTCAAATTGCATTGCCATTTTCTTCCCAGGATGCCTTCATTTTTCAGTACAAGAATAAAGAGAAAAACATTAGAGCTGCAGGTTCAGCACTGAGAAAATTCAGGCTGTTTGAGGTTAGGGCTCTGTCGTGTGACAGATTGTGTGGGGGTGCTTCTGCATATGTGGGTGTCAGGTGTTTATGCTGGGTTGTTGGCAGATTTGAGGGGAAGGGGAGGCCGAGTGTGTGTTAACATAGATTCCACGGATGGCTTCATCGTTGTATTTTTTTCTTAATGATCCCTATTAGGGAACATCAGACAGAGGGAAAATGCAGATTGAGGGGACAGTGCTTGAAGAAAGGGCAGAAGATAGAGCAGACGTGGTGTGTGTGTCTGTGTGTGTGTGTGTGTGTGTGTGTGTGTGTGTGTGTGTGTTGTGCGCACGCGCGTGCATGCGTAGTGTGTTCACACCAGTTTAATGGAAGGTCTCTGACAGGTCTCCAGTCTTGTAAGTCTTGGGAACACTGAGGTAGATAAACTTGAGTGTTGCCCTTGAAGGGCCCATTGGTTTCGTGACTCTATGACTTGTAGATGGATTTCCCAGTATAAGTCTCTTCTAGACCATGTCACAAAAGGAGGGAGGGAGGGAGGGAGGCAGGAGGTAGACAGGTGGGGGTGGCAGGACGGCTGGGGGCAGATGGGGAAAGGAGGTGGAGAGAACCTGCCTGTGGTAGTGACACTTCCCAGAGTACAGGCTTCTACAAGTATCAAGGTTGTGTCAGGTTCTGAACGTACAAGTATCACAGGCTGGGCCTCTGGCCTCAAGACAGTCAGCTTGTAATTAAGGCCTCTTGGTCCGGCTGTTGCCATCTGTCTGTCCATTCTTAGGATTGCTCCTTGTGTACTCACCCTTCACCTCTGCTATGATAAGCCACTGCTCTGGGCTTTTCCACATGCTGGTCCTTCTCTTTGGAATGCCCTTGTTCCTGGCATCTTTCAAACTTCGGTATGCCTCTTCTCCTCCGGGAGTTTCTGCTTTAATGGTCCTAATGAGTTGAAGGCTTTTCCTCTCCACGTGCATGCACGCATGCACGCACACGCACACACACACACAGTCACACATACACACACACACACACACACACACACACACACACACACACACACACACACACACACACTGGGCCCTGCAATGTTTCAGTCCATGCCTGATGCTTTCCCCCTGGGATTTCTCTGATGGACAGATTCTCTCCCGTTCACTGTCATCGCTAGCCATGTAATTGGTAGGTGCATATTAGAACCAATGCTGACAGAACCCAGTGTGCTACAAAGCAGAGATTCTTTCTCCTATCAGTGAATTAGAGAAGTCTAAGAATTGGGCCTGGTCTGTTTAGTATGGACAGAGATGAAGGGTTCATTATCTTTAAGATAATGCACGTTAAAGGTCTGTGGATCTGGTAGGCAAGGTGGTACCAATCCCTTGTATTATTGGATTTGGGTTGATCACTGATTTGTGAATTAGCAAGCATTGCATTGGATGTGAACGGTGTATCTGAGCCTCTTTGTGATGGCAGAGGCAAACAAAACATTTATTCTAGTGCTTGGCATAGTATTTATTATATACTTAGTGTCTGTTGAAATACAAATATGAAATACCGCAGTTTAAAAAGGACTTCGCATGTGATGGGTGTGAGGAAAATCAGGACAGAATGCGGTGCCCTGAAAAGATAACTAACTATAGGAAATAGAAGACAGGGGGCCGGAGGTCGAAGCCGTCGAGAAGGCTAAAGCTTGGGCGGGGGATGGGGGGAGAGGAAAATGCTTCAGTAAGGGATGACATGTGGAAGCCGAGATCTTATGAGCAGATGACAATGACACTCCAGTAGGAAGAGATGGAGAAAGGTGTCAGTATTTAGAGAGGGTGGACACTCCACATCTTAGAAATGGTAAATGGCATAAGGTAGAAAAGCAGGGGTCATAGTTTTGTGGACACTTTCTCCTAAGGACCTTGGCGGTAGCATGGAAGCAACATCTACCCTAGGTTGTCATTTGTCAAAAGTAAGAGGCGTAGATTTTCATCTTGGGGTTAATATCTTCTTAGACTTTTAAGGTAAGGTAAAATAGTTGGGTTAATTTAGACAATGGAGAGATTCAACCTCTGGCGGGGGGGGGGGAATGTTTTATAATTTCGGAAGAGATTTTTGTAGGTTATTGGTGACTTAACCCTTCATCTGTTTGACATTTGCCTCTAAAGGCACATATATTCTGCTGAAGAGAAGCTCATCCAGAGGTGACATCTGCCCTCCATTAGCTCTGAAAATTCTCTAATTTGAGCTTTCTGGAGTTTAATAGAACCGCATTTTTTTTGACTTGTTAGATTTTAGGGCAAACTGTCTTCACTCTATCAATAAACATGGATAGGCTTGTACCGCATGTCTACCATCAGGATTTGTATAATCAGGAATAACAGTATCATCATGACCTTGATCAAAACATACTCAGGATGCTAACTCTGGCCATTTTATAATACATATGCTTTTAAAAAGCAGCACTGGGGTTGTTTTAAAAAAATATGTATCACCTCTTCTCATAGCACTAAAGACAGTACATCAGACGGCGTCAACTGGATGTGGCACTCAGTGACTGCCACAAATCTCAGCCCTGCCATCTTCTAATCCGATGCCCTCTCATCTGTCCTGTCCCTTCAGTCCCCTCCCACGTTCTATGATTCCCAAGCACCGGCATTGATTTACATTGTCCCCAGCCCCCTAAAAATCTCCTGTGGATGTGGAGAGGTGTCACACAGGCCAGCCCTCACACAGATTTGGATCCTCCAAGCATTCCTTTTCTTAATACCGAAGTCCAGGCAAGGCAAATAGACTCCATGCTGTACCCACTGGGGCCTGTGGCTCCTTGAAATGAGTTGAGTCTTTCCCGGTTCAGGCATTGTCTGAGAGGCTTCCTAACGCATGCCTTCAGGATTCACCAGACTTAGAGCATTTAGTAAGCAAAGGTGAATTGTTTAATCCTTTGTAATTTTTCTTTCATCCTTTATGACTATTTTTATTTTTGAAAGCAAATCCCAAGAGTTGACCAAAAGTGAATTTAAACAAATCTCACATTTTTTAAACAATCAAATTCCTACCTAAATATTATCATGAACTTGACTTACAGAAGAATTATTTTAGAAATAAATGGAAGACACATCGTATGGACTAACTTGAAATTATTTCACATGTTGATGAAGTTGTCGTGTTGAAAGGGAAAAGATGAAAGGGTTCATAAATTTTTTTCTCCAGATTTAACATATACCTGCTCTTTCACGCTATTGTAACCAGTCATCAGCAAAATATATTTAAATCTCCAAGTGACATCAAGCTTTTGTTAGATTACTCTCCTAAACAGCTGGTAAAAATAATGTTAAAAAGTAAACTCAAACAAAATTCAATCAAAACAAGAAAAATATTTTTGTAAGTTATCTTGGTGCTTTTTGTAAAAAGTAGTAGTTAAACTGTCTTAAGTTCAAGTGTTCATGACTTCCTGTTTCATAACGAGAACATAGAAGGCCAAATGCAGTGCTGTCAGGGGGTTTAAATCCCCTCTCTGCCCCCTCCCTCCATTTTTCTTTGGGGGTTTTCTTTGAGGCTGTTGGCCTTGAACTTGCTGTGGAGTAGCCAAAGGTGACCTTGAATTGCTGCTTTATGCTCAAGTGTATAAATGAGTTTACAGTCTTGTGGGAACACTAATGCACCTACCTTAAGTATTGTGGGACTTTGCTTTGGTGTGTTGTGGGTATGATGGTCACTGGTTATATTTTGCCCAGCCCCATTAGAACATATTAGAACACATCATACATTTTAAATTAAACAAGGATCTTGACTAAGATCATCTTTGCAAATCCTTTGGTTTACGGGAATCTCGGTGAGATATGTCTCCAAGCACAGGTGATGGAACACCATGTTGCACATTTAAAAAGCTTCTTAGCTTTCAGCAGTTAACCTTGTTTCAGTATCTGGATTGTTTCCTTGTTTTCGTGGCCAACCCAGTTTCCCTCCAACATTTCAAACACAGTCACCAGAAACCTGACAACTTTGCCTCCTAAAGAATTAGACAGTGGAACATGGCGCCAAAGGATTTGTCCGGCTCTGTGTCTAGCCATGCTTTGTAGGGCAGCGTACGCCAGAGATGTGACTCGGTGTGCTCCCTGCTCTCCAGGGTAAGCCTCATGAACAAACCCTGTGTACTTGTCTTCACTTATGTGCATGTGATAGGGGACTCTCTTTCCCCAATCCTCTCTGGCCTCCCATGTGCAAAATCCTTTTGGCTACCCCCACCACAGATCAAAGCAACACCTTCCATTCGAGTGGTACTTTGTAGTTCACCAGTCACATTCACACACTAGGTTTCACCGGAGCAAGTGAGCACACACCCCAAATTCTATGTGGAGGTCCATGACAAAGTTGGTTTTCACCGCCCACCTTCCTGAGGCAATGTATCCTGTTTCAGCAGCTGTGCTGTGTACTCCAGGCCAGCTTCTAAGTGGTTCTCCCATCTCCACCTCCTGTCTCACTGTAGAGGTTGGGGTTACAGGTGTACCCTACCACAGCCAGCTGTCAAAATTAACATATATATGTTAATGGCATAACTCAATACATATGTTAAACTTTCAATGGTGAAAGTTAGCATAGCCCTACAAAGAGGGAATTATACTGATTCTGTTTTGTGTGTATTTATTTACACACACACACACACACACACACACACACACACACACACACTCACAGAGGAAGTTTATGCTATGCTCCCTGAATGAAATGGGAAGGTTGATTGAGGTTCCTGACTCCAACCATCTATTAAGTTTGGCAGTGGGAGATCAGAGATGTTTGAGTTTTTAATTTAATGAACATTTCCTAAGTGTTCCAAGCTTCTGTTCCCAGGCCCTTCACATACATTGCTGTTTGAATGTACAGTTTCCTTCCTTCCACACGTAGGCACTACCTTCTTCTTGACATCTCAGCTTGAGTGTCATTTGCTCAGGCTCCCAAACTCGTGCAGAGATTCTCAAAACAGATCCTTCCATAGAAGGTGACTCGGGTGATCAGTCCCATTGGAGGAGCAAGGAAGAGAATCCCCCAAACCATGGAGGGCTGCTGTTACATTTGGGGAGTTTGCCAGGACCTTCCAGGCAGAGAGATGCGGAAGTAGGGCGAGCAGCAGAAAGAAAGAAAAGGAAGGAGTAGGTTTGAGGGTACACCAAAGTAGAATAACTGAGGGTGCCTAGCAAGACTCTCCCCCACCCCCATGCTCTGGCAGTTGAGAATTTGTGCAAGATTATGAGTGTGGGAGAGAGCTTGCTTTTCCCACCGGTAAGAACATGGAAATGTCAACATTGGGTGTAAGGCCTTGGGCCGGACTTGGGCAGCAGTATGGTAATATGGGATGTGTGTGTGAACCTTTAAGGTTGAATTGGTCATGGGACTTGTGTGAAGTTCAGTCCAGAGCAGAAATATACGTAAACCACAGAGGCAGTTTTATATTTTAGTTACGTAAAAAGAGGGCTGACGGTTATAGCTCAGTGGCAGAATTCTTGCTTAGCTTGAACAAAGCACAGCCAAAAAAAAAAAAAAAAAAAAAAAAGTAAAACAGAAGCAGGTAAAATTAATTTTAGCAATATGCTTTCTGCAAACCAACATGTACAAATATGATAACATAAAATCAATATGAAAATGCATTAATGTGTCATATTTTCCACTCCTTTTATTGTGAGCCTTTAAAATCTACTGTATTAACTTTTGAAGGCGTATCCGAATTCACGTGTCAAACCATCAGTGGTAAATGTAGCCCTGCTAAGAACACAAAACATTTTACACTGCTTTAGGTTTGAAGGTTCAGTTTTACATCTTGAGGTTCAGTTCTTTAGTTTGCCTAACACATTGCAAGTAGGCACAACCACATGAGGCTTGTGTCCAGTGTGTTGGTCAGCACAGGTATCAGAGGCTGTGAGAGGAAGTCAGCGCCCCTCCCATCTCTTTCCGTCCTCTGAAGCAGGACCTATCCATCTTTGAGGATGTGATTTAAATTATTTGTTTTTGAACAGCCATCGTAAAGTGGATTCCTGGACAATGAAGACTTCAGCTAGCCTAAGCCGGCCATTGCTTTAAAGCTGTTTGAAGAATAAATTTAAAAATAAAGTATATGGTAATTTACCCTGAAAATGGATGAATTCTTTGTGTAAATGCAGTAGCTCTTGTCTTGACACCTGGGAGGCCTTCAGTGAGAGAGTAAGAGGTGAATGGGACGTCAACATGGGGCATGGCTCAGTGGAGACACATTTTGTTTTCTGTGGCAGCTACTGCAGATGTTTTTAATGTTCTGGAAAAGTGAAGCCTTTGTCTTATTTTCTGTCTGTCTGCTAGCTAAGCCTTTATTAGAGAAAAAGAGTAACTACTTAAGATACAACTAGAAGTGAAGAGAAACCTGGGCAGTTTTCCAAAGCCGAGCCCATCAGTAACTCAGGATGGGTACTTTTTAACTGTGGCACCTACGGCCTGAGCTGGCATCACCAAGTTGTGGAGTGGCGTTTCCTGGTTGTTCTGTTTTTGGCATTAGGAAACCTTCATGGAATGGCCTCTTCTATGAGTCATTTCCCTGGGTGCGGTGTGATAGAGTCTTTAGTGCTGCTCAGCGGGATGTGGGAGCAATTGGTGGATCTTTGCTAATGGTCTATGGTTGTCCTAACGGGGAAAACAAACTCACGGCCAGTATCCACTATTCTCTCCATGTCCTGACCGGAGAACTTTCCACATTCCTAATCCAATGCTGAAAGGACTCGAACCTTGGTGTACCCAGATGCCTAGTAATCACGCTGCAAACAGATAAAGATTCAAATTAGCCTTTGCAGAACTCTAACCATGTCAAAGTTCTCCCCCTTGTTAAGACGTGGGTTAGAAATGACGTTTCGCAGATCAGGAAGTGGCTTGAGAAATTTGGCACGCGCGATGCTCATTTCTGAAAGTCTTTTAAAAATTCTCGAATGCACAATTCTGCTCCGTGCTCATATTTCATGCTACCGTCTATATCTTAAAGGTGAGCTTGGAGTTGGTGCACCTGCCCTTTCAGGGATGCTCTCTCGTCCAGTCCAGCCTTTTTAAAGTGGGATTTGTATGTTGATGCACTTCACTTTGTAGGGGCAGTTGCTCCGGAGGCCTGGGTCCTGAGTGTGAGGTGAAGATGATCAGGAAGAGATGGGGGTGACCTCTGACGGTGAAGGAATACATCATAGAGGAGCACAGTTTAGTCCGTGTCTCAGAGGAATGTCAGATTTAAAAGTCCAAACACATGTTTTACCTCTTAAGCCAGCAAGGCGTTAGAACTCACACAGGCTGCCTTGCACCTGTGTGGCCTCCAGTCTCCATTGGCAATGAAGATGCAGTAGATTTGGGGATGATGATGATGATGATGACGACGACGATGACGACGATTTAGTGTATTGTACAGGGAGAGGAGCAATAGTATGCTAGGGCTATTGGTATTGCAGTGACCAAAACGGATGCTAGCCTGAAGCTGACGGTCTAGCAGAGGAAGGGGACAATAGCACATGCCGACACCTGGCCATCCCATTTCAAAGTGATAAAGTGCTATGGCTAAAGTGACAGGGTGCACGTTGTTTTCATTTCGTTTGATTTGGAGACAAGGCCTTCCACTGTAGCCCAGGCTGGCTTTGAACTCTGCATCCTCCTGCCTCCACTTCCCACACGCTCATATTACAGTGTGTGCCACCATGTCCCCTCACCCTTTGCCTACCTTTTTACTGAGGAGAGTGGGTAGGTCTAAGCCAGCGGCTGAATGAAGAACTGTATGCAGGACCAAGATTGTTCCAGGCTTAGGGCTAAGCAAGAATGGACAGAAGCCCTAAGGTGGAAGTGTGTGTGTGTGGGAGGGGGGGTGGATGTGTGTCCGTGTGTCCGAGTAGCCTGATGGGGATTCCCAGAAGGGGAGGTTGGTAGATGAGGAAGGTAGGCAGGAGTCAGGTCATGCTGACTCCATATTCTAGGGCTCTATGTGTGGCCTTGAGACTTCGATAGGGAACCATTAAACACTTGCACTTCACTTTAACCAATTTTGAGGTAGGAATGGTTTTCGTAGCCTGGCGTAGCCCATTGCCATCTTTCACAGAAAAATGGCGGGTGCGTGCGTTAGTCTGCGTGTGCACGCAGAAGAGTTCAGTAGTAGGTGTTTCCTTCCTCTCCTCTCTACCGTGTTTGTTTTGCAATAGTCTCTCACTGAAAGTAAAGCTCACTGGTTTTGCTAGGCTGCCTGGCCAGTGAGTTTCAGGCATCCTGTCTCCACCCTCCCAGTTCTGAGATTATTGCTGTGTGCCACAATGCTTGGTTTTTCGTTTTTTGTTTTTTGTTTTTTTTGTTTTTTTTTTTTTTTTTTTTTTTTTAATGTGGGTGCTGGGATTCCAAACTCAGGTCTTCGTGCTTTTATGGGAAGCACTTTACCTACTAAGCTGTCTCCCTAGTCTGCAGAATAAGGATTTCAAATCCTTAAAACAAAATCCACAGACTGTCAAGGACGCAAATTATATAGATATATAATATGCTAAGGCTCCTTGAAAGAGACACATGCTAGGATTTGAATTTTCAAAGGTTTCTGGGACAGCTGGAAGAAGAATAAACTGTAAGTATGGGCCAGGAGTGGAAGCCGACCGGTGGTAGGGTGCTAAAGCAGCTGCTTCGCCTTACCTTCCAGCACCCTGGCCTCAGAAGCTGAGCTGTGCACCTCTGTCATTTTGAGCACAAGAGGAAAAAGTGCAAAACTTCTATTTATATTTAATTTACAATCTTTTTAAGTGCAAGAGCAATAATGTATGGCTTTATTTATATTTAATTTGCCCTCATTCTATTTAATTGCTCTATTGAATACAGGCTTTACAATATCCTAACATACTAGGTCTTTAGTACGTTTATATAATTCATGAATAAATCTACATATGTTTGGGGTGTATGGCCAGAAAGTATTTATGGCGGCAGCGTTTGATCGATCACATCTGCTGATCACAATTTAGGGAGAGTGACCCTGTGAGAAGCAGGGGAAATGCCACGCTGGTTTAGAGCACACTCCATTTCGGATCCATTTTGTGGGCGTGCATGAATTCTTGCTGTAAGTTCACCCTTGATAAATGTCAGTTGTGTTTCTCAGGCACCCTTACCACTGCTTAAGAGCCCTCATTCAGCTGTAAATCACCTCTGAGGTGGCATGTCTACCCCGGGGAAACAAGTTTCTTGAGGTGATTGCCAGGCAGGCGAAGTGGTTCTTGATATTCACTGTGAAATCTGGGGGTTCTAAAGAGGGCTCTCCTTCAGGCACTGGGGGCTGGGTGTGTAGCTGGCTGCGCAGCCGCCTCTGTGATCTGTACACCTACATCTACTGGGAGATCCACTGGGGACTTCGGACCTACTGCTTTACGTGCCCGTTAGTATTCCTGTCTCCAATGCTCTCCTCCCAGATATTTTTGATCACTCTTGGGGTGCAGCAAGCTGAACAGTATAGCACACATAGACTCCAGCCTTGGCTCTCTGGAGCTATAGGCTCACTGTGTTTTTAATTGACATCTGGTTAGGCCTCTTCTACAAACTGGGGATCTGGGGAAGGATTGAGGTTCGTTGTCTATTCACTAGGTGCCTGGCCCAAGAAGCCTGTTGAATGCACCATCACTTACTTCAGAATCCCAGGTTTACTAATAAGGTCACTTCCTTGAACAGATAGAGGCACACTGAGTAATGAATTTAGCAAAGTGGCAGGTGTTCTGACTCTCAAGATGAAGGAGCATCTCCACTCTGCTCTTCAGCAGGTATACCCTTTCCAGTGTTTTACATCAAAGAGCTAGCAATAAGGTGAATCGAACACTGCTCGGTGACACGCGCGTGCGCGTGCACACCCATACACACACACACACACACACACACACACACACACACACACACTTTCCAAAAATGAGTCTTTCCTTCTAGGCTCCCAGCACTCCATGTATTTCTTGGTTCCCTTTGAAAGAAATTCATGTCTCCCTCCTCCTCCGTTACTGGGTCTTGTAGCGCAGTGGGCTCACCAGGGCACCAATTTAATGAAATAAGAATTTTAAGCATGTTTGATTTTATTCTAGATGATACAAGTGGAGAACTGTGAATGCTTTGTAGTCAAGTTTAAAGGGAAGAAAAAGGTAGAAAGAAAAATAGGTCAAATACAGGAACTGGGCAATGTCTTCTTAAACATTGTGTGGTAGAGATGTAGCTGTTCAAAACGGAGAAAGATGGGTGTAACCATCATAGTTTGGATGTGTGGTCTCTGTAGCCTGACAGTGTGTGTGTGTGTGTGTGTGTGTGTGTGTGTGTGTGTGAGAGAGAGAGAGAGAGACAGAGACAGAGACAGAGAGACAGAGAGAGACACAGAGAGAGAGAGACAGAGACACACAGAGACGTAGTATGTATGTATGTATGTATGTATGTATGTATGTATGTATGTATGTGTTCTTGTAGCTGTGTCCATGTGTACGCAGATACATGTAAGTGTGTGCCCGTGAGTGTAGAGGCCTGAGGTCAGTATCAGGTGTCTTCTTCATTCACTCTCCTCTTTGGTTTTTGAGAAGGGATCTCTCACTGAACCTGGAGCTCACCAGCCTGGCTAAGCAGAGTGGCTGGTTGGCTGGCTCATGAACTCCAGGGATCTGCTCATCCCACCTCTCTAGAGCCAGGATTCCAGGTGTGCACAGCTGTTCCCAGCTCTTCCACACGGGTGCTGGAGATGCATATTCATATGCCCACGCTTATACATCAAGCACTCCTAGTTTGCCATCTCCCCAGACCTCAAATTGCATACTTTATAATATTTACCGATTATGTGAGTCTCCCATGTGCTAGCTACTGTTTCTAATTAATACGTCATTGATAGCCATATTGTTAACCTCTCCAAACCTTCTAGGGCTACACACTTTTGTTATTTCTGAGAAAACAGGAGCATAGAGAGCTTTGTTAACGTGCCCAAGGTTAAATAGTCACCCAAGGTTAGCCCACCTTGGCCCCCACAAGACCCCAGGAAGATTAGCTTTACACCAAAACCGCTGTGCTCATCTGCCTTCCAGGAGCAAGGGATCCACTTCATGACGTCAAAGGGCTTTAGACATTATTTGTCTGCTTAATTAGGACCAGCTCACTATATAGTTGGAAGGATAAATATTTGTCCTGTTTGGTGACAGATGTGATGGGTTTAACAGAAAAAAAAAAAAAAAAGTCATGCACTTTCTCTTACACATCCCTCCATCTGTATTTACTCTGTGAAAAGGTCACTTGAGCAGGAGTGCCCAGATTTCAGGCTTCTCAGCAGCTTTCTTGGGGCAAAAACTTGCTGGACAAATTGACTTTTAAAACATTTAGTAATGATGGATATTGCTATCCAGTATGGACAATTCTACAGGAGCCACTGAGTCACGGGAACCCCTCTGGAGGTTACTCTTTGAATGCCAAGAATTGGGAAGTGATTTTTTTTCTTACTTCTGCTCAGTTAATGATCCTTCTGTCTGTCCACCCAGTCACATTTACTGGAAGGAACACCAGTTCTGGGAGGCTGAGGTGTCTGTCTCATCACTTAGCTACCTGGCTATGGTTTGCGGTAGAAGAGAAGTGGGTGGGGCGAGACAAAAAAGACTGAAATGGGAAATCACTGTAGGTTCTTGAGAAAAAGGGAATCAGAAACATTTGTGGTTCAGATGAAAATAGCACATTTCCTTTCTGCTTGGACCATGGGGCTCAGAGTACTCCGGGGAATAGAAAATAAATAAAATTTGATCCCTCACCAGTTGAAGGAAATATGCCCTGAAATGACAGCCCTAGATTTGAAGATCTTGTGAAGCTACTTTTGAAGGTTAAAAAAAAGGAAAGAAACAAAAGAAAACACAACACTGGGAGACTTATTTTAAAAGTGACATTCTATATCAGGGAATATGGCCGACCTAAAATGATCTAAGAGGCCGTGTAGTGAGGCTCAGCACCAGCGGCAGAACCCAAGCATGCGTAAGATCCTTCCTTGCTGACCATGGTCCCTCCGTGTCTTCTGCAGGTGAGAAGCCTTACAAGTGCTCATGGGAAGGCTGCGAGTGGCGTTTTGCACGGAGCGATGAGCTCACAAGGCACTACAGGAAACACACAGGTGCAAAGCCCTTTAAGTGCAACCACTGCGACAGGTAAGGTGGCTTAGGAGCTACTGGACCAAGAAGGGAGATAGTGCAGAAGGTTGGGGGCTGGGCAGCACGAAGGCTTTGGGGCTGGTACCAGGCCTGTCTGATTCCCACCTCCATGGGCCTGGCAATACCTCTTACTTCTCTACTGCTTAAAAAGGTGAGAAGATGCAGTCTCTTACATAGTATAAATTCAGGTCCTCCATTCGGTCGCATAGCATTTACTTGACTGCAGCTTTGAAGCAGTGCTGGTCACTGGGTACAGACAAGACTTCGGTCCTCACACAGGTAGGTGATGAGGCAGAAAGTTGAACAGTATGTTGAAAAAGGTAATAGAGCTTTTCACCAAAGTTGCCTCCTCTGACCTTTCTGTTACCATCCAAACCACCTTTCCTCATCTTGCATAACGAAAAAGAAAGAAAAACTTTGATTAATGGGAGAAATGCTGATTTCTAAGAAACATTATTGGAAATGAGTTTACTAAAGGAAGGGCCTTTGGCCATCTGGACTATTCCTTCCTTGATGAAGATATGCTCAAGGGTCCAAAAGATGGCAATACTCTGCGAACCCGCCCTGTAATTGAATTCCAAACCTTCAGCATTTGATAGTGGAAGGATCACGTAGCAACAGATAGTACCCAAGTAATAGTATCTGACAGCTCTGGCATTATCAGCCGATAAACCCCAAAGTGGAGACTCTGCAGGCCAAGGTGAAGGCAGGATTAGGTTTAGACATAATCAAATAATGGGCTTGCATCTGAGCATGTTATCCTTCTAATCCTATTTCTGTGTTTAAAAGGAAGCTTAAGAAAATTAACCATCTTTTTAATGCAATCCTAAAGGTCTCGGTTATGACGAGAAAAAATGCTCCTAATACAATAAAAGCCCCCGAAAGCCTCAGGGTTCCCTGGCTTGGCCAGCAGCTTGCAGGATGGCAGGAAGGGGCGGCGGGGGGGGGGGGGGGGACAGGATGTCCACAGAGGCCTGGCTGTCCTTGGAAGGAAATGAGCTCTCTCCCACTTCCTGCCTCGCCCGGTCCCATTGCTCCACACCTGCACCTCCTGCTGGCCAGGCCTTCCTCTGAGGGTTTGCTTGGTTGCATGGAGAGTAGGATAAGACTGTCCAAGTCCACTGTCGGCCAAGTTGGCCTGGTGTTCTCTTCGGGGATGCTTATATAGGACAGTCGTGTCCTCCCGTCCCTGCCCCCCCATTCTTCCTGAAGAGGCTATTTTCCTCTTATCGTCATCCTCTGAGGACTAAATAAAGAGCATAAGCCTCCTGGAGTGCAGAGATAACCCAAAGAAGTGCCTCTGGCAGCTATTGTCCTCCGGTGCCTGGAGAGCTGTGTCTGCTGCCCAGGAACACAGCTCTTGTCTCCATCCATCCCGTTCCCTAGAAGGCACAGAGTGTGCACAGGGCACAATGGCTTCCTCAGTGGGTCCCAGCCAGTGTCTGTGTGTTTGACACCCTCCTTCGGCCCCTGGTTCAGTCCTTCCCAGCCCTGGCTAACAAAGAAGCCTATAGGTGTTGACTCCGCCCACAGCCCTGTGAAGAAAAACTTTCCACTGCGTCACCCACCCGGGATGAAGATGAGTTCTTTGTGAGTTGTCACAGTGTGGTGACAGGAGGTACCCACATAAGTCACCCATCTCTGAAGGGTGTTGAGGCTGTGGCTTGGAGATCGTGGCATTATAGGTTGCTCTAGTGCTTACAAGCAGACAGTAAGCACTTCTGAGGAGATTGCCCCCTGATCAACACACTGAGGATTTCCTAACATTCAGCAGCCGGTATATTAGCAGTCAGTCATCCACTCGTGTGAGCGATGTGGAAAAATATTCCAAGCCTGTTGGGTGGGAAGGAAATGGCAGAGGTGGGTAATCTGGTTAGTCCCTGGATTTGTTTTCCTCATCAGAACACATTGCGGTCTCGAGATAGAATCCGCTGTGCTGATGGTACAGACTCTCAGAAGATTCCGAGTCCACCAGAGTCCCACGCTTCAGGTCAGGAGTCCATTTTCAACATCAGGAGTGAGGGCTAGTGTCTCATGACAGGCTGTATGCTTGGGGCTAAGAATAGACAGGTCTGTGTGCTGTCGTGAGGCCCCAGAGTAGATGAAAGGAAGGCCTGGGGTGATGGGACGCTGCCTTTCCTTAGGAAACTTTGACCTTTGGAAATTGAGACTATCTGCAGTTGGTAGCAGGAGGAGCCTGTTCCCTTTTGGCATGAAAGCACAGGCTGCAGGCTTCCGACGTTAAGCAGTCGGCTGGTCTTCTTCTGTAGAGGCCAGGTGAAGTTTAACCTTCCTTTTCTTAAACATATACCTTGTGTAAATTTACACTTTTGTTTTGCATATGCAAATTTTTAAAAATACATGAAGCAATCATATTTATTTGTTTTCTTTGCTCATGCTTAAGACTGTTAAATGTCACACACAAAACAAGCCTGTATTTATAGTTCTATCTACAACAATCATATCTGACCACTGTAGGCTCATATTCCCAGATGGCTGTCACAGACTGGAACTGAATAGCTGTCATGCGTCTTGACGATTGCTTTTCTACTGTGGCCACCACTCCCTGTTGCCTCTCCGACACGAAAGCAAGTCACTTGTTGTGTGGCATTATCCTACTTTCTGTGGTTTTTTTTTTTTTTTTTTCCTCTTACAAAGATTACTATTTCTTCATACGTGGTGCCTTACCACAGGTGGGAAGAGACAGCTTGGGAGTATTGTGCATTTTGTTGCACTTGGCTCGTTGCCCTCTATGCTTTGCCTGCCTGGCCCCTGAAAACACTGAGTTTTGTGACCTCAGGCCTCAGGTTCAGGGTGGAGGAAGAACCAGTGGGGTGAGTACAGTATAGCCTCACCATGAGACAGAACCTCCTGTAGCTCACCAAGTCATCCAGTACCAGAGGGACGGCTCCTTTTCCAGCCTAGAGAGCATGGTGGTGGGAGACAGGGCTCCACTTCCACAGGGCGCACACAGGGGGATGCCCTTCTCCCAAGCAGGCTGTTGGCGTCCAGATGCGCCCATTGCTAAGGTGGTCAGACAAGGTCTAGTTGCGTTGAGAGGGGCCACATTAGTACTTAGAGCAGTATACCTCTAGGTGATGAAAGCTGTTAGCTGGGTCTTACCCTCCTAGTTCCCTAGAGGATTGCAGTTGGCTTAATAACACACTTGACTTCAGATTGTCCTGACCATAAGGGAGAGAACAGCTGTGGGCTCTGACCAGTCCTCCATAATGCAGCAATCACAATCACTAAAGACCTTGTTGGGTAAGGTCATTAGGCTTCTGTGTCATTACGAATGCTTCCTGGGGTGTGGTACCCTTAAAATGGCTGGATTCTACACCTCTAGATGCTCAGGTTATCTGCTCCTCTTTCCTGTTTCTGCGCAGAGCTCAGCATCTGCAAATTGATACATATAAATTGACCCCGACTAAATACCTAGCCTGGTATATTGAACTTGAGTGGAAATCATATGGTCTAAGTCTAAATCTCAAACGTTCCTGGAATTAGAGCAAATGAAGATGCTCATTTGGGTCAGTTGGCACGCAGTTGTGTTTTATACCATGCTAAAGGGCTTGGCTTTTTTCCTGAAAAAGATGGAAGGATATAAGGGAAGATACATGGCTAGATGTCCTGCCATTGCAGAAGCAGAGGAAGAGCTGAACACATGGGACTACATCAGGGATATGTTCCCAGGACCTAAAACGGAGAGCAGAGGCGCTTAACCCTCTGCCAGGGCCTCTCCTCAATTCATCAGTTCAAATCCCAACACGTCCTGGTGACGGACAGAATTCTAAGTGCCTGCTCTGTTGTTTTCTCTCAGGTCCTAACTCTACCCCAACCACTGATCCTCTGGTTGCCAGTGACCACACACGCCCCACATGTATCTGCATTACAAACCCATTCTCCTGTCAGGCTATAGCTTCTAAGTTCAACAGAAGTTTCTGTCTCTGGGCTATGGTCAAGGTGTTGACAGCCTGCATTCTATTCTAGAGGTTTTAGGGAGGAGTTTATTTCTTGCCCTTTTTTTCCAGGGTCTAGATCAGTGGTGCTGAACCTTCCTAAAGCTGCGACTCTTTAATACAGACCCTCATGTTGTGCTGACCCCCATCCATGAAATTAGTTTTGTTGTTACTTCATAACTAGTTTTTCTACTATTATGAACCGTAGTGTAAATCTCCGGGTTTTCGATGGTCTTTGATGGCCTCTGTGAAAGGGTCATGACCCACAGGTTGAGAAGCACTGATCTAGAGGCTGCTCATACTCCTTGCTGGAGACTCTAGTCTCTCGTCATCCAAGTTGCTCTGTCTCTCTCAACCCCCTCTGTCATTTTTAAGGATTCTGCTTTGATGGTGGGGGGTTGGAGTTGCCAGAAATGATGAGAGCAGCCTCTAGATGCTAGAAAAAGGCAAGAAGGAAGGGAAGAAAAGGCAGAGGTGGGGCTGGGGCTAAAGGAAGTGAACAGGCAGTGGCCCCATGACAGTACGGAACTGTCCAAGTTCAAAGCCGAATTCCCTGCAGGCTGTTTAGCTATAGCACTCGTTTACAATAAATCAAATCTGTTTCAGAGTTATTTCAGAGGGATTGTTCAGACAACTTGTTCACTGTAAATTAGGGCCTAAAATAAGCTGCTGGGGCTGGTATTGTTAATCGGGGGTATCGCTGGGATGTTTTCTGTTCTAATTTTCCATTCCATAAGGGTTTGTTTTGGTTTGTTGTTGTTGTTGTCGTCTCATTGTCTTCTTTCTTGTCGTCTCCTGGGGTTCTCTTGTGTGCTGCTACTTACTTAAGGAATGGGTACAGGCAGAGGGTGTTGAGGCTGTTGGGGTCAGGGGTCAGGGTGGATTTGTGGTTCATTTGTTTTCAGAATGAACAAACAGGGAAGAAGTCTTGCTTTGGACAGGAAACCCTGCAAACCTGAGCAGGTAGCTTGCTCATGTTCCAGCAAGGTTTTGGAGTGGTAGGCATTTCTCAGGCTACAGGAAGGCCTAGGAATGTTTTCACAGACAAGGCAATGAAAGAGGGAGAGGGGGGCGGAGCACACACCAGACCCATACATGGTTGTTGTTTTACATGCACATAATTGGTACTCCAGTGTCAGAGTCTACGATTGCATACTATTGGAACATAAAAATGCCCACATTATTAGTGGTGAGGTACAGAAACCTGACTTAGGCTGATGCTAGCATGAGCAGTTATTTATTAGCTTAGATTATTAGCTCAGAGAACCATTAGAAATGAAATTCAGTTTGTCTTTAAGCTTGGCTAAACCCAAGTTCTCAGATACCATCCAGATCTTTTTCCCTTTCATCATTTTCTCTGCCCACTTCCTTCTCCAACAGGATTTTCCATGGCAGCAATATGGACACACTAGCAGCTCCAAGCTCATCTCACAGCAATTTTAGCATTCCCAGTGGAAGGCGCAGGTCTCTCTTCCAGTAATTTCTGCAGCTATAGAACAGCCTTTCTTTGGCCTCTGTGGGTCATGTGACTGTTGCTTAGCAATCACTGCCGCCATAGCCTTCACCTTAGAAGGAAGGTCAACTTTATACTACTGAGAACATAAAAGAGTTTCTGCCCAAGAGACTATCATGTATCTACCATTAGAGTAAAGAGGAAGGAAGATGACCATAGCATCTGCCAAGGAAGGCACCCCATTGTGGAACTAAAGCACCAGGTGTTAGTCCAAACATCTCTGTCCCACTATTCTCCACCTGTGTTGCCTCAACTCAGCTCTTTAACACACGCAGAAACAGACAGACCTACAGACAGACAGACAGATGCATTCACAGAGACTGACTGGCTCACCATGGAGATGTCACTCGGGTAGTGTTGGGGATACCCCGGCACAGTCCCTCCATACAATAACATAGTCTATGAACGCCGTTTTCCATTCTTTGCCTTGATGTGATTACGCCTGTGTGGGCCTTTGGGAATTATAGGCAGTGCACTCCTGGGCTTTCATCATAAAGCTTGAGACTATAATCTAGGCATTGAAACATCAGTGTTCCACTGTCTGATGACACAGGCCAGTTATTAACTGCTGTATATACAGTGTATATACAGGGTATGAGCATGCTGTGTGCTTAGAAAGCACGTCCACAGTTTGTTCCTTCTTAGATAATTATAGTTATAATCATAACAGCCAGCATGCATTGACATCTTAGTCTGTGTGATGTGATGTTCTAATGTTCATCTTGCTTAACCCTTAAATCAAACCTGTGAGACAGTTCCATGAGCTTCGCTATCAGCCACACAGCTACCGGAAGAGCTGGGATTTGAACTAAAGCAGGTTAGCCCTAGCCGGCTCCTCCATCACACATCCCCATCTCTCCATAATGTAGGTGTTGTCTTCTCTTTAAAGCTGAGACCATTTGGTAAAGGGATAGGAGTAGCTGGACCTCTCTAACGTACTTGTTTGTATCGTTCTAGGTGTTTCTCCAGGTCTGACCATCTTGCTCTCCATATGAAGAGACATATCTAAAACAAAACAAAAACAAAAACAAAAGTAAACAACAACAAGAACAAAACACTGCAAAGGCCAGAGTTGCCACGGCGTGAGTTGCCATGGCGTCAGCCAATGTCCGAAGGAAATGCCGTGAGGCAGAGGGCTGGACTTCCGGCGGGGGGGCACTGCCTCGCAGAAGAAAGTTCTCGCTTACAAACCTCTGTGTACATACATGTACACGCACACGTACACACACCCTCTCACACACAGACCCACTGTCATGCACTCAACTATATTTAAAGTATATACGTCTATTTCTTATGCCTTGCCCTAGCCAGATGGTAGAAGACAAGGAAGAAGGAAGCCAGGGGAACTCAGCAAGGCGCTGGCTGCCGACTCCAGCATTATTGGAATTACTTCCTGCTGTTGCCAATGGAAAACAAAGCAAATGGATGTCTTCATGGTGGCCGGCAGTACCAGGGGCTTACATAACTTGCTTCTCGGTGCAACTTGATAAGAGAATCCAACATCTTATGGTTGCATATGTGTAGCACTAATGTTTCTTTTTTTAAAATAGTTGGGGGAGATTGACCTAGAAAACCAAATTGCAGTTTGGTAGCCAAACTTAACTCCTGGTTTATTTGTCCTTTGTGTGTGAAAAGTCCTACTATTCCGTGCGTCAGACTTCCTCACAGAACTGTCGGTTGGTTTTGGTTCCTCTTCTGAGTCGCTACCGACGGCCTTAGCGGCGGCAGACTGTGGATCCACATCTTACACCTTTCTGGCCTGCATCTCTCTAGACTTCACTCTCAAGGGAGGAGTTTTCTTTTCTTACTTTTTTGACTTTCGCACATCATATGCACTAGGGATTCTGGAAACTTCTAGCATGACTGCAAAGTGGCCAAGAGAATAAAGTCCCTGGTGATAAGTCACAGTATATCCCTCGAGCCTCATCTTCTTGCCAGTGCTAGATGGTTTTTTTTTTCCTTTTTAATCTCTCTGATTTTTGCTAATGAAAACTTGAAAGGAAAAAAAAAAAGCTTATTTGGAAGCTTAAATGTTTTATCTTTTCTCCATGGACAAAACCTCTCCAGGACTCTCTCGGCAGGCACCTGGATGTCTAGCTCTCAAAGCAGCCAATCAGACGGGACATCACAGTTCTCTCATCCCTCCTTGAGGCGTGATGACCTCAGCTCACAGTGAGCAGCTACTGTGCTGTGTCATTGCTACCGTATAACCAGTTACAGCATAGATGTCGCTAGTCTCAAAGGGCAGCTGCGTATTTAATCTAACTCTGGGTTATGACCTGACAAAAAGCCAAAAAAAAATATCACTCTTTCCAGGAGTGGGGGAGTCTGAGGATGCCTCCCAAGTCTAGAGGCTTCACAAAATATCCCATCCCTTCCCTCTCTTACCCACTGAGATCATAGTACCCACTTGTTTAAAAAACATGCTTCAAAACGCTATCGTGGGAATGAAGGTTGTCCATTTAAGAAAGGGTGGAGGTGTCTCTTGTGGTGTGTCTAGGGGTTTACGGAGGCTTCCTTTAGGGGAAGGTGGAGGGAGCTGGTTCTTTTTGACTAGAGCCACCATGGCTTGTGACCTAGAGCACCCAGGATCCACAGAGGCCTCATATGTACCATGAAAGCTGACTCCAAGGGGCCCCTGTTGCTCACTTGCATTTCACACACTTACATCCACTGTTGGTTTCTCTCTTCCCACATTCTTAGCTAGCTGGCAACTGGCCTAAACTCCAAAGACTGCCTTTAGGACCATTAACTGTCCTATGCAAGTAAGCGGGGTGGGTATTAAGGCAGATTGTATATTTTGTATATTCTGGGACCATCCCTTCGAGACACGTCTAACAAACAAAAGTGGCATTTGGTCCGTACATGGTTGCTGCTCCTTCATACCAGCTGGCTCCCTCCTGCCTTCCTTTGACTGTTTGACTCATTGACTGTTAAAATGCCACCCATACACATTTGGGATGCAAACCTGAAGTCTGTTAAAGGAAATAATAATAATAATAATAATAATAATAATAATATAAGCAACACAAACACATATGACAGCAACCTCCAAGATCCTTGGCACTTGGGTTCTCAGCTTTCTACAACTTTTGTTTCACTGAAATGTTGAATCTACTTGTCTGAAGGTAAAGGGACCTCCTTGTCACAAATGCTTTAGCTTCCAGTTGGATACTTGGGGCATTTTGAGGTCTAGCCTTTAGAATTTTCTTTCTTTTTTTATTTCAATTTAGACCAAAAATAAATAATGAAAAAGAAAAGAAACCACTCGAAACACACACACACACACACACCCCACACACACCGTTTGCCAGAAGCAATTACCTATACGTTAGTTGGAGGGTATTAAAGAAAAACGAAATCTGTTTTATTCCAAAGATTTAAGAGTGGACATGACTTAGAGAAACTGTTCTGGAGCACTGCTTGCTGACAATCTCATTCTCGACTACATTGGAGTGCATTTTGCAGCCAGTCCATCAGGGCATACCATGGGATTATATTTGAATGTGTGGCACGTCCTTTTTGGATGAAGGATGTGTGAGGGACTTTGAACCTCAGCTGTATTGAACTGTAGCACCTCCAGTCAGTGCACTAGATGAAACTTTAGACTACCCAAATTCTCTTGGTTTGGTTCCCCCCCCCCCCCTTCTGTAGCAGCCTCCAGCACGAATGCACGCACACGCCAGCGATGGCATTAAGCCATGGCCGCCACAATTTACAGCTGTTCTCTCCCAGGCTGGAGCTGCTCTTGCTCTCAAACTGTTATTACTAAGGTTTATAGTACTTAATTTAATTTTTGTACTGACCAATGCAAGGCTCTATAAAAAAAAAAAAAAAAAAAAAGAAAGAAAGAAAAAAAGAAAAAAAAACTCGAGTAATCATTGCTGTTCGTCCCTCTTGTCATCTGTGGTTTCATTTGAATGTGAAAGAACAAAGGCCCCTTGGTCCTCTTTGGTGTCTGAAATGTTTGGTGATTTCTCTTTTGTATCAGTGAGGTCCTCTGTCATCTGCTCCTGACCTCTCTCGGAGCAGGGTGCACTGAGATGCCATGGGAGTGCTTGCTTGCTTCCGAGTCCTTTGTTGACTGTGGGATTGGCCTGAGAATTTGGTGGGTGCTAAGCGCGTGGCTTTGAATCTCTTCTTCTCTAGCCACAATGGACACACCTGGGGAAGATAACCAGTCCTCAGGTTGGGGTGGGCAGCCCTTGGATGTCTTAGAAATAGGTTTATGATATGTCCTCTCTTCTTTCTTAAATGCAGAGGCGGTCTCTTGGAGCTTCTGCAGCGAGCAGGTTTTTCCAGTAATAACCTCAACAGTGTATTTTGCTCCCAAGAGGACTGGTTATCGAGAATGGTGTAAGAGATATTTGAAACGTGAAATCCCTTTTGTAATTTAAAACATTACCTCCTAACATTCCAAGGGATCCCAAATTTGAAAAGACAAACCTGGATAGTGTGTCCTAGGCTATTCCCTGGAGCACTCTATCCAGGGTCCAGAGCTGGCTGTGTAGAAGATGTGTTTCGAAGCCACTGGCAATTTTCTTTCCTTCAAAGTTATGCCTCTTTCTCCTCCATGTGGCCTTCAAGGATGTGGAGGCCCGACATTGTAATGCTGCTCCTTGCTCCTGGCCTCTTGTTTCACTGTTGGCTCACTGGCCCGGCGTCATGCCTGGGGTAATGAGTGCTTTGTCCAGAAAAAGAGAGAGAGAGAGAGACATTTGGATTCCGTGATAAAGCTGCATTTTTGTAAAAACGTTGGAGACCCCAGAATGACCTTCATGCTGGCCATCTCTCTGTCCGTTCTGATTGCATTCACAAAGTCCTTGGACTGCTCTTCTCTCCCTGCCATCACCTCCCCACGTACACCTCCTCTACCCTTGTCCATCTTTGATTGCCTGATGATAACAGGGTAAAAAAGACAGCCCGACCTCATGTCTGAGGAGCAGAATGGATTCCTAAGGTTTTTCTTGTTCTTTTTTTATTTAACTCTTCTTTGAAATCAGAGGAGAATTTATTTAAGGACTTGAATTTTGGGATAAGCTTCCAAATGATTCCATATCTATTTGCATCCGAGGGAAAACAAATGGGCAAGGGGGGCTCACCAACCCGTGCACACTCAGAACTTCGCGCCTGCAGTCTCCTCTTCCTGCATCTCATGGGAAAGCCCAAAGAAACCGATTGCCAGCGCAAACCTCAGTGACACTTTTTAATGGTTCTGAGTGATTTTCTCTGTGGGAGTCACTTCATATGGCAAAAGCGGGAACTGCTATTTCCTCCTCTTTTGCTTGCGTTACTTCGGAAGGAAAAAGGGAGCAGAAACAACCCATTTGATTGCAGAAATCGGTCTGCTTTTTCTCCCTTTAAAAACAAACAAACAAAGACCTCACATCTGGCTGAGATCTTGTAAACAGAATATTACCCAAGTAGAAATTCAGTAAGTAGGCCTTGGATGAAACAAATTCATGAAAACTTTCCCTCAATATATGTATGTATATACATACATATATTTATACATACACACACTTATTTTTTAAATTAGTGGCAGAAGTTGGGGCAGGAGGATACCTAGTTCTGAGTGTCCGAGTTGCATTTTGGGAACCCTGGTGATGCTTAATTGGGAGCTGGAGGGCCCAGACTATATGTGCATTGCTGCCTTCCTGCGGGCCTGTTTTTCTCTCTGAGGATCTTTGGAAGTACTTGAGACTGATTCAGGACAACAGAAACCTGTCGAAGGAAGTAAAATCCGCTCCTAGGAAACGTGGTGTCTCATGACTAATGCCTGAGGCTTCAGGGTTTCTTGTGTTAACACTTAAATCTCCTTTCCTGGTTCCTCTTAAGAGATCCCAGAAAGGGGATAAACTAAGCTGCAATTAACTTTCTTACACGCATCCTTCCAGTTACAGTACTGTATTCCTTGTGTAAGTCCTCTTGGGAAACAGGTATCCAAAATGAGAGGGAAATCAAAGCTGTCACTTTGCAATTATCCCAAACAAGATACTTTTTTCTTTTCTCTTTCTTTCTCTTTTCTTTCTTTTCTCTCTCTCTCTCTTTTTTTTTTTTTTCTTTTTTCCTTTTTTTCCAAACAGGGCTCCCTCTGTTTGGTCATGAGGGAAGGTTGATGTGTTCTTGGTTGGGGACTGTTTATACAATTCCTTTCAACTGTGAGCTTTGGGATCGCAATTGCTCTGACCCCAGCTTCTGTCTACTGCCATAAAAAAGGACCCCACGTGAGAATAACGAGGGTGGTGCGTGTGCATCCGCCTGCATGGGTGTGCATATGTACCCACTGTACCTTCGCAGAAGGAAAACAGGCTAGGGAGGTAGAGGAGGGGTAGCCACCAGTGCCTAATCTCTTTGGGGGGGATGACTGCTTATAATGCCAGTATATAAAAACCACACCACTGGGAGTTAGTTCCACATACAGGGGAGGGCCAGTGGGTGGGCATAGGGGACATTTTAATCCTAGCCCTTGGGACCAGAGGCAGAACAATTTCTGTAAATCAAGGTCCTAGAGATTTGGGGGCTCATTGGCCGGTTCTTTTGTTTTTGCTTCCCAGCATGCATTTCCTGACCCAAGCTCAGACAGTTTGGTTTTCTTCCGTTTTCACTTCTGCTCCATTCCAGGGAGGAAAAATACACCTTTGAGGGTCGAGATCTTGCTAACACAGAGGCAAAATAAATGTTTAATGTTTCTTGGAGCCTCCCCTCCTTCCTGTCACCACCGCACCACTCCTGCATGCATTCCTTGCTCTCAACACTTGACTTCCCAAACGCCCCCCCCCCCCACAGACCCCCCCACCCCGCGGACGGCCCCCATCCCCCCACCCCTGTGCAGCCTCTCCCCCTCCCTGCTCTCAACATATATGACTCCCCAGCCACCATAACTTTTTTTTTTCTACACTCTATTGTCTTCTTCACGATTGCTTGAAGAAATTTAATTTTGCACTATACATTTTCGTTTTGCCGGACGTGTCTAACAAGTATGTTTGGAAAGACCTGCTCCCAGCCCCTCCCCTTCCCCCACGTCCCCGTCACATTCTCTCAGGCCCTTCTCTGGTATTTATAATATATCACAGAAGTACCCAGTCTTATAGCCCTCGGTTATGCCTTTTTTTGACATTTTATTTTTTTTAAGCTTTTTATATATATATATATAAATATATTACTTTGTCAAGTTTTTTTGCTGTACAAAAGTCTTAAGATTTAAAACTATTATTTGTATTATATGATGGTGGTATGTTAATGTTACAAAATTATTAATGAAGAAAAAATTTATTTTTGTTACTGGTCTGTTTCATAATTCTTTTTTAAATTGGTATATTGTAAGATATCTATGCAAAAATGTTATGTGACGCATTTTTATTTAAGAATGTAATATGTGTAATAAACAGTAGAATGTGTTTGGTCTTGGGATGGTTTCACTGGATTTCCCCTCAGCTCATTTCATCAGGGGGAAAAATCTCTAAAGAGACACAGATGGCTCCTCCTGTTCTTTATACAACTTTTCTTTCTCAGGGAAGGAGAAGCAAAAAAAAAAAAGTCATTTTTTCTTTCTGGCAGTGTGTGCATGTGCCTCTGTGTGTGTGCGCGCGCGTGCACGCACACTCACATGCGTGTATGCATGCACTTCATGGTTTCAGTGAAATACAGGAGAAATAGGAAATGGTTAGAGGTTATAGAAGGCAGTATTTTTAGAATGAGTTCGATTATGGGATGCTGTTTGTTTAGGGAGCTGGGCGAGGCTTACTGAAAGCAGGTTATTTGATGAAGGAAAAGGGGCAGTTTGCTCTGCGCTGCCATTAGCCAGGAGTGTGTTTGGAAAGGATCATTTGAAATGGTCGGTGGGGAGAGGTGGAGGAAATCCCTGAGGTAAGGACAAGAATATGTGTACAAGCAACAGTGGGTAAGAAAGGGCAGGAAATGACTAAGCAGAATCAGAAAACTCAAGCAGCTCCATGCAGATACAAGCACCCCGAGAAGCAAAGGAGAGGAGAGATCTGAGAGACTCCTCGGAAGGGCGAGCCTGCCTCTGTCGCCGCTTCTGACCTGGGCTTTTAGAAGGACCATGAAGGTAGGAAGGAAGGTGGAGGATCCGGCTGCTGTGTGACCGCATCTCTCGCCCTGCCAGTGCCCTGGGTAAGCAGTGTTATTAACCGGAAGCAACAAGAGCACCCCGTCCCAGGGGCGCAGGGACACACAGCTACTGGGGGTTCCTTTTCATGCTTTGAGTTTCCTGTAATGGATATGATGGCTAAAAACCTCTATCTCTAGTCCCATAAACCTGAAGAAGAACTTCAATTAAGAGTCCACACGGCTACAGGCACTGAACCAGCAGGCAGGCAGCGGGTAAGGCGCGGGCTGGGAGCTGCTAGGAAATAGGCGATAGTGGTTTCCACTTTAGAGAGCAGTAAGGAAAACAGTAGGTGCTTCGGAGCCAGAGAAATGCTTCTGCTGGTCCATTTCTCAGCTACCAGCTCTAGAAGGCCCAGAATTAGGGTGAGAGGCGAAGACTTGACCTGGTGAGAGGAACCAGCACAGTAGCTGCAGAATTCCTTAGTCCCCGGCCTTTCAGCAGCTTCAGCAGTTTAATCCTCATAGCCAAGATCATTGTCTAGAAACGTCGCTAAGCAAGAAGGGAAAAGATAGCTTGCTACTCCACTTCCTTGATTTATGGTAAGGTATCACACTGGACGTTTTAAATGGCTCACAACTCGCACGGTGCTGGAATGCTGACAAGGGAGGGTAGATCTAATCTCTGTGGCATAAGGAAGTGACGTGATTACATGAAGGAATACTCTAGAAGACTGAAATATCCTCCTTTAAAATCAGGAATAGGTTGAAATATACATTACCCACCTCGCAAGCTTTTGAACATCTTTTTAAAAAGCAATTTTACACACACACACACACACACACACGCACGCACACACACTGTGGAGTGTATGTGGAAGTCAGAGAACAGCTTTCAGGAGTCAGTTTCACCATGTGGGACTCGGAGATTAAACTCCGATAGCCAGGCTTGCTGGCAATCACTTTTAAGGGCTGACCCAGCTTGCTGGCCCTCGAGCATCCCTTTTATGCAGTATAAATTTGAGGACAACTCCAGTCTCTGGGTTTTGGTTGCCTGACACTGGAAAACTATACTTTATGTGGAGTAGTTTTATATTTTTTGTGACCTTTGTCCCTTTTGGATGTGGCAAAGTTTTTGTTTGACATTTTTCCAGCAGACCAGATAAATAAGATTAGGAATGTCTTAAATGAAAACAAAAACAAAAACTGCAACTGGAATCCAACAGTAGTCTGAGAGTATTGGCCTGGTTCCTGGCTCTCGTTGGATTTGGAGAGCATGCGCAGTGGCAGCTGTACTATGAGGCTGTGGGGAGCATGCGCAGTGGCAGCTGTAATATGAGGCCGTATACCTAGTCAAGAATGCTGAACTTAAAGTCTCAGAAAAAGCAGGGTTTGATGGGACTGATAAATAATTTAGTGTCTTTAGCTCATCTTCCACTTACAGATTTAGAAAAGGAGATGGTTACAATTTTAAACTAAAATAAGCTTTTGAGGTTACCTAGACGTGATGGGTCTCTCTGGTTGATCTGTGACGAGCCAATTTCACAATTTCATCTCCAATTCTCAATGTTTTATCTGATATTTTAAAAACTGTCAATATTAACTGGCTTGAATTTTATCACCTTTTAAAAGTACATCTGATTTTTCTAGATCGATACATAACAACCAACGCATATTTTTAAAAGTATAAAACGGCCAAGAAAATCTACACAAGGATGAGAAGCCAATGTTTCTGTTTGCAGAGACATTTTCATTCCCCAAAGTTGCATCCAACTTTCTGTCAAGACTGTATAGATTGAATAAACGCTATCCACCAGTATGGCCATTTGCTCTCTTACATGGAGTAAATGGACCCACCCAAAGATACATACTGCAAGGGGTCGTTTATAGAGAGACTCTTAAGATGTTGAGTTTACAGAAGCAGAAAGCCACCACAGGCCTAGTGAGGCTGAGCAGAGGAGATGTTGGTCAAAGGAGACAGGATTTCAGTTGGGAGGAATAAGTTCAGTAGCTCTCTATTGGACTGCACACTGACTACAGTCAATTAAAATGTATTCCTTTTTTAAAGATTTACGTTTATTGTTTTTCTATTTATGGGCGTGGGGGTGGGGTGAGGGCAGGCCAGGAAGTCCGGAACAGGGCATTGGATCCTCTGGAGCTGGTTGCGAACTGCCTGAGGTAGGTGCTGGGAACATTAAATCAGACCCCCCTCTGCAAGAGCAACTGTCATCATAGTGGCTCAGCCATCTCTCCAGTCTCAAATAACGGTATTCTTACAAATCACAAATAGAATAGATTTTAAGCATTCTCACCACCATAAGCAAATAAATGGGCATGTGAAATAGCACGTTAATTAGATTGATTTGAGTGGTCTACCATGTAATTCAAAGCATCACGTTTTATAATAAATATATACTATTTTGAAAGTTAAAATGGTTAATAAAAATAAGTTAAAGAAACTGAGGCTTAACAGGGGGGGAGGTCCCACATTACACATGTGACGACAGAGGTGGCTCCCAGTTTCCTTGCTTCCTAACCTACTGCATTTACTTTCTGTGTCCCTGCTTTAGGGAAACCAAAAACTACCTTGATATCTCAGATCATGCCAGGCAACACTGATTCCATCACTTTGGTTCCTCCCCACATGGTAGCTAGAGTTGTCACATGGGTGAGACACAAAGTGTCTTGGAGATTTCTGTGCCACTTGAGTCAAGCAGAGTAGGGAGAATTCCACCTTGCTCAAGTTCACACAGCACGTTCTCTGCACAGTGAAGTCAGCCATGGGTACTTGTAGACAGCCGCGTTCTACTGGTCTTGCCGGTGGTTCTTCATCATGAGCTATTTGAGTGTGACCGTCGAGAACCTGGCAGTATCTTTTCACTAGTAATTCTTCCTTAGTAGTCCTTCAGAGCAACGTGCTTTTGGTTTGGTTTGGTTTGGTTTGGTTTGGTTTGGTTTGGTTTTAGTTTGTTTGGCTTTGTTTTCTTTTGTTTGAGACAAGGCTCCTCTGTGGAGCCCTTGGCTGTCCTGGAACTCTCTCTGTAGACCAGGCTGGCCTCGAACTCACAGAAATCCATCTGCCTCTGCCTCCGGAGTGTTGGGATTAAAGGTGTGCACTGCCACACTCAGGGATCAAGGTGATTTTTAAGGCATTAAGTATAAGTTTAGTTTTGTGCTAAGCAAAGCCATTCCCATATCATTTCCTCGATAACTATTTTTTAAATATAATGAAAATTAATGAATAACTCAAACTATAACTATCCATCTTTGAATTAGAATAAAGTGCCCAACCATTGTTAGGACTTGAGAGGCATGGTCCACTGCTGCTCTCTGAAGTGTCTGCTGCACCATTTCTCTTCAGCTAATTGTTTGTTTAGTCCCTATGCCTCTCCTTGGAGCACATCTCAAATTGAATCTAAAAGTAAGTGCATGTGAAAATTTAATAAAGACTGATTTGATGGGAAGTTACTTTAGGACATGGCGCTCTTGCAGCCTCCATGGCTTCTTAGGGAAACAGGTGTGTGTGTGTTCTGCTTCACTTTCCCTCCTTTAGAAGGACCCCCTCTAAAGACATTCTCATGGTGGGTTCACGGGTAGGTCGTGCCATTAGCGGCAAACTCTCCTCTTTTATCCTGCCCCATAGTCAGGAAAGCAATGCGTGCTGGGTATTCCATTTTTAAAATGGGATCACCCTTGTACCATGATTCCTGCTTTGTTAGCTAGCACCCATACCTACACGTGTATACGGACACAAAATTCAGCCGCTTAAATACTTTTTCCAAATCATGTTGCAGAGCCTTCAGGTTCTATTAAATATTTATACTTTGCCTAATGCCCTTCCTGTGTTGTAACATCAACTAGCAAGAGGCAGCTCTTTCAGTCTCATCCATCCTTAATACGGACACACTTTAATACGGACAAGTTTACTCTTCCACATTGAAAGCCTCTCAAGAGGAGAGTAGGGTGAGAGCTATGGAGACAGACACAGTGGCCAACTTTGGACAGGTATGCAACCAGGCAGGCTACACTTTACCCATTGCTGCCAGGCCGCGGGGGACAACCAGGGTATCAAGGGGCTGAACAAGTACTTGTTGTCAGTGAGGTCTCCCATGTGATCCAAAGAAGCGCCTCCAGGACCCTGGGTCTGCAGAGCTGATCTCTAGGGACAACTACTGGGAAACCAGGTCACCTCTAGATAGCTAACGATGGCGATTACATATCCGTAATGTGCAATGGGCTTGATTCTGTTCAGCACCCCGGTCTCTCGGGTAGAAAACCAACGGGCCCTCTAGACTGATGAAGAGGACGGGAGCAATGGGGAATATAGTTAAAGGCATATCGTCGGGGACTCTAAGGAACATCAGAGCCAAAGCAGCAATGGCGTACTTTCTCCTATTCCACAATACGTTCCTTTTCTCGAAATAAAACTGCAAAGCACTGTGAGAAGTTATGTGAGCTACTTACAGAATTTCTGATCAAAGAATCCAACTATTAGACATGAAAAGTGCTAGTAATATTGACGTACCCTGGTGAACTTGTGGAAGACGGCCCGCCATACCTGATGACAATCCTGAGTAGCGGACAAAATTGAAGCCGTTCCCTTCCTGTCCTGGAATCCTGGTGTGTGTGTGTGTGTGTGTGTGTGTGTGTGTGTGTGTGTGTGTCTTTTTGCATGTTCTTTCCCTCCCCTTCTGTACAGTCCCTGTCTCCCAGGTTAAGAGTGTCTACTTTTCAGCACAATCCAGGATGGTAATAAATAACGAATGCATTTAGTTGGTTCCCTGATTTCTCAAGGTACAGAGTCATAAAACTGAAAAGTACATGGAAGATTCCAGCGTATCTTCACATATTAGGCGCCATTAAGCCAGGCAGTGAGTCTGCCGCTTAGAAGACACACTGTGTAAGATGACTCGGCCATGTATATTTCAATGTTCCTTATTGTGCATAAACAATAAAGTACATATAATAATGGACTGGTTATCTCATGAGTTCTAGAGAGACCGGATTATAACATGGCCAGATGAAAACCACTCCTCTTAGTTTGCAGTACTTCCTACCACTATAGGGCAGCAGCCTTTGGTTTACATTAAAATAATTAATTCCCAAGCAGAAATTAACCCTTTTAAAAATATATGCAGAAGCCTACTGTGTGCAACGTTTCTCAGAGTGGGAGCCCACAACTACTCATACCAGACTCAGTCAGCATTTGTTTTTTAAGTGCCACTTTCTGTTTCATTCCAGACTTGATTTAGAGCTTGAAAGCTAGGAATTGTTGCTGTGAGTTAGACAAGGATTTTTTTTTTTTTTTTTTTTTTTACTCTTTTAAAGATTTCTTTAAAAAATTTTAAATTTTATTTGTATTGGTATAAGGGTGTCAGATCCCTTGGAACTGGAGTTACAGACAGTTGGTTATTGAATCCCGGGTCCTTTGGAAGAGCAGACAGTGTTCTTAACCACTGAGCCATCTCTCCAGCCCTGACAAGGATGTTTTAACAGGCTTGGACAAGTCATTCCAGAGCACCCCAGTGTCAGAAACACTGATACAGAAGGAATCCGATTGTAAAAGTAATATTTTTGCATAGCAAATGAACATCAGGTTTTGTTCTGTAAAAATATGGATTTATAAAGAGCTGCACTTGTGATTTGCTGGTTTGGTAACGTCATTGGAGCTGTCTTCTAGGGCCTGTCACAGTGACTGCACCCCCATTCCCCATCCCTTCCTACAGGTGACTTCAGTAGGCAGCTGTGAAGGGACAAATCACAGGCAACTCCCTCCATGGATGTGCTGAAATGAAACCTCCATAGGTCTTTTCCTTGACACTTTTTTCATTTGTTTTGGAGTGTGTGTGTGTGTGTGTATGTGTGTGTGTGTGTGTGTGTGTGTGCGTATGTGAGTGTATACTGTGTGTGGTGTCTATGTGTGTGTATGTATGGTGTGTATGTGTGTGAGTGTGGTACTTATGTGTATTGTGTGTGTGTGTGGTGCTTATGTGTATGGTGTGTGTATGTGTGTGTGGTGTGTGTGTATGTGTGTATGGGGTGTGCGTATGTGAGTGTATACTGTGTGTGGTGTCTGTGTGTATGTATGTATGGTGTGTGTGTGTTTGTGTGTGTGTGTGGTGCTTATGTGTATGGTGTGTGTGGTGTGTGTATGTGTGTATGGGGTGTGTGTATGTGTGTGTATGTGTGTGTGATGTATGTGTGTGTATGTGTGTGTGATGTATGTGTGTGTATGTGTGTATGGGGTATGTGTATGGTGTGTGTATGTGTGTGTGGTGTGTGTGTATGTGTGCATGAGGTGTGTGTATGGTATGTGTATGTATATGTGATGCGTGTGTGTATGTGTGGTGTGTGTAAGGTGTGTATATGTGTAGATCAGAGGAGAACTTTGGGAATCAGTTCTCACCTGGTGTATAGGTTCTGGAGACCAAACCCAGGTCTTCAGTGTTGACAGAAGGCACGGTTGTCTGAGCCGTGTCCCAATGTCCTCTCTGCGGCCTTTCTGAGCACAGTTCTCTATGAGCACAATTCCTTGAATCTTCATTGCCTTGGCTTTGGTTCAATTGTCTTGTTTGTGCTTGTCAGCTGACACTCCGTGCAGAGAACATGTGCTCTGACAGAGCCCTAAGTGGAGTCCAGGAACACCAAGTCCAAAGAACTCACCCCCTTTGGGGTATAAGATCAGAGTTTGGGTCCCATCCTGGGCTGCAGAGAAACTAGCGACACCCTGTCTTTGTCACATCTTAAATCTTTGTCTCTCTCCTTGCCATCCCGAGTGAGCATCTGAAGGAACCCCGTGCTAGAGAGGGCTAGACGTATGTCTGTCTGTCAACAAGGCATTTTGCTCTAAGCCTTGTTCTATGTCCATATTTTATGAGCTCCACTAGGGAAAGGACTGTGTGTCATAGTTGGAGAACTCGGATTTCTCTATGCCCTGAGAAAGCCACTCCAAAAATAACATTTCTGGAAGCCCTAACAGCAAACCAGAAACAGAGAGGAATTTTAAGGATTATGAAAGTTCTTCCTTAAAATGCTCAGATCCAGGTCCTTGCTTGTCTCCTGCAGCTGCCCCACAGGATGGAGATGAAGGTGCCGGTGGCTTGGGGCACAAGAATGGACATGCCATAAATCTGATCTAATTTGGAAAGGGAAAGATGAAGCCGATATACAGTAATCAATAGAGCGGCACGTCTTGTTCTGTGGTCAGTGTTTATGCCCTGCTACTGGAATGTGACCCTGCTGTGCCACCTAACCCTGATCTATTAGAGGTGAAATAAGTTCACATAATGTCGCCCTCTCTTGTGGTCGGTGTGCATGGCTCCTCGAAGCTCAAGGAGAACGGTTGTGGACGACTCTCAACATCTTTACTTCTTGTTCCTCTACGTTTTCCCATAAAAGAGGAAAACTGATTTCTCTTCCCCAGAGCCACGTTTACAGGACGGAATGTACGAATTTGAAGTGTTTCCTCCTGAAAAAAAAAAAAAATCCCATTGGGAGAGAGAAAAAAAAAAAAAAAAACAGGAAAAGCAAAGCCACAGTGAGAACAGGGGCTCACTTGTTCCTCCACTGACTAAGCCAGCCCAATGCCTGATGCCTTGTCCTGCCACTGCTGGGGGTGGGTGGGACGCAGACAAAGCCTGTTTCCTGATCCTGGAAAGGAAATAGCTTAAAAATGCTTTGACTGAAAAGTGAGTGTACTAATTGATTGTTAATGACTGCGCAGCTCTAAATGTCTGGAATTTGGTTTAGATTCAATGTAATTTGACATTTGCCAACCATTATTAAATCCCTTTGATGCTCTCCCTGTGCAGCCACGATGGGCAGCTGATTGGCTCTGGGGGGTGGAAAATGCAACTGGCTGGGCAGGGAGTCAATGGGTGTCTGGAAGTCAGCCATCTTCCCCTGCTGCCCAGGCTCACCAGGCTGGCATGGGTGGGTGGCCTACCCTGTCATCTCTGTTTTCACTTACCCTTCTGTAGCCTTTTTTCTGGGGATGGGGGTTCCCTTATTTTCAAAGGGGCATCCTTTTCCAGCACCTGTTCACCTGGCTCAGAGCAAGCCATCTTTTATTGCTTTTCTATGACTTAGAAGCCAACATGTCCTCTCTAACAACAACAACAACAAAAATGTACTGCCATTGTGTCAAGAAAGATGAGAAATGTGGGTGCGGGAATGCTACGGTGAGAAAAACACTATCTGTGGGAATTTGAGTTCTCTCTTTCCTTTTTCCATTCCTTTCCCTCCCTCTCTTCCTCTTCCCTCTCTCCCACACTTCATTTCTATTTCTCACAGCTCCTTTAGTTTCTCATCTATTGCAATATAGAACAACGCAGTCTCTACCACAACTCCTCCCAAATGACTCTTTTAGTTTCTTTCCTGGCATGACCTATCACTTGGCTCCCCACAGACATGACAATCTCTGGGACATTCTAGTTTCCTGATGGGGGAGGGGAGTGATTGGCCAGGTTCAGGTTTATGGCTGAAGGCAAGGTACATATGTTCATCCATCTAGAGCTCAGATAAGCGTAGGTAACCAAGGATGTGCCACCCAGGGAGGCTTCTATAGGGCAAGGCACAAGGCCTGCCCTTTCACCATAAGATAAACTACTCGAATATTCCACCTAGTCTTGCAAACAGTCCAACTGTGTATGCTGATAGTTCTCGGTGAACTCCTACCTTCCGCAAAGGTGCCTACTCCCCTTAGCAGAAAGACTGCTGCCGCCTCATTCACACCTGTTCTATCCAGTTGTGAAAGGCACTAGAGGAAAACAAGAATTCTTCAAGGCAGCTCGTGAGAGCCAAGAGGAGAGCACACACACAGCGAGAGAAAACTCTTCCTTCCATTGCAGTTAGGACAAAGACGTGTGCCTCTCTTGTCTTGTGTAAAGTAGCTTAAGGGAAGAAAAGAGGTCAGTGAAGGCTGTAGACTCACTTTCCCAGCTCTCTGGCTGTGCCTCTGGAGAACAGTGTGGCCTGCAGTCCATTGCTTGGCCTCTCCGGGCCTTGTTCTCTCAGCTGGGCTGCAGTAGCTGCAAATAGGAAAAACGGACATATTAGGACAGAGATACTAAGCCCCTTTCTCTCCGGCATCAGATTTTTTTAATAGGATTTCCTTTTGCAGTTTGGAATTATGTCCAAAAATATTCCAAGATTAACTTTACAAGCAGTGGGGAGGCTTGAGCACACACTAATTGTGAGTTATCTACCACCTGGATTGTGGGAGCTTCTCTCTGCTCCTTCAAGATGTTTGCGAGACTCACCACGCAAGAGAGTGATGGAGGCATCTGTCCTGGCACGCTTACTGGGGCAGCACTCATTATTATCAGGAATAGAAATTGTAATCACTGGGGGAGGGTTTTCTAGTCTGGGTGTAGTCTTGTCACAGTCTTTTTGACTGCCCTCCTGGGTCCCCAAACACAGTGTCCCCTCACTCATCACTGAGTCTACTTAGTAGCCAGTTAGTTCACACCTGAAGTGGACCTTCTCCAGTTTCCTTCTGGGAGTGTTTGTCACTTTCTTTTCTAAGTGTTTTGCTTCTCCATGTCTGATTTCCGACAATTCTCGGGAGAGCCCTGGGAGGAAGAGGGTAGGGAAACGCGCCCCCTAGAGGGAATATGATTAAGTAGACTCCCTTCTGCTCCTCCCTGCTGCAGGGAAGTAAATGCCCTGAACCAGCAGCCTCCCCCAACCCCACCCCCCAACGGGAGGGCAGTGTCTTTGATGGTATATTTTTAGAGGATCTGAACAGAACTGTCCCCGCACGTCTGTCCCTCTCCAGCAGCGTGACTTTCCGTTCATTGGTTTGGATTTCCTCCAAAATAAAATGCAAGCAAGGCCAAGGCCTTGTTGCTAGAAAACACTCCTGCCTTGAGTAGTAGCTTTCAAGGAGAAGTGATGGAGATGAGACAAAGGAAAGACACCAAGGGTTCCAAAAGCATCCCCATACCGATCTAAGTGGGAGTTCAGGTTTTTTTTAAAGAAGATTTATTTATATTATTATGTATACAGTACTCTGCCTACATGTACACACACCTACAGAAGAGGGCATCAGATCTCATTACAGGTGGTTGTGAGCCACCATGTGGTTGCTGGGAATTGAACTCAGGACCTCTGGAAGAGCAGACAGTGCTCTTAACCTCTGAGCCATTGCTCCAGCCCCGGGAGTTGAGTTTTTAATGTGTGTGCGTGTGCACACATACGCATAAGCTTGTGTTGGGGGGTGAGGTGGCGGGGGCGGGGTGAGGGGGGGAGGAGTAGGCCAGAGTCAAGGTCAGGTCTCACCTCCATCTCTCTCGATCTTTTTTTGAAACAATGTCTCTCAATCTGGAGAGAATCAGCAACTGGGCTAAGCTGACTAGCTAGTAAGCTTCAGGAACCCACTGGTCTTTGCCCGCAGAGTAACGGATGCCTGCCTTTTAAGAGGGTGCTATAGATCTAGGCTCAGGCCCTCTTCACTCTTGCCAGGCTAACACTGTACCAACTGAGCCATTTTCCCTTGATAATGACTGTCACAAACTGGTCAGAAGCAGTAGTGCCTTTACCGCTGTGAGCACACATCTGATTTCATGGCTTTATTATCTAGATTTTAAATAATAGTTCTCATGGCAGGGGACTAGGAAAACAGAGTCTAAGCCCAGCTCCTTTGTACCACCTCTCCTTTGGTTTTGAATGAGGGCACTGAAGCCCAGAGAGGTCTGGTTACAGGACGCCTAAATTGGAAGCCTGAGGTAAAATGCATTGTAATTCTGGTAATTCTGTGTCTCCTTGGTGTGCTGTCCAGCCCATGCCAAGCAAACTTAACCAGAGCATGATAGGCTGCTCAAATATTGGCACCACCTAACAGATCTTTATAATTGAGTTAGCATTCTTGGAAGTTTGCTGGCTCGAAAGGTGTGTTCTACCATATTTATATCAAAGCAGGCAGCTTCATTTTGCAAGCTAAAACACAACCACACCACTGTATTTGTTCTTGTATACAAGGAGGCCTTTTCATTTGGTGTTGTATGATACAGGAATTGGGATTAATTAATTTACTAATTTAGCCAATGAGTATACACTAAGCTAAAGATTGTACTAAACACTGGGAATTCAAAGACCCACAAGGCAATTTATATTAGTTAGAACTGTGTGTTTGTATTTACTCATTTGCTTTTGGTGGTGACAGAAACTCAACATGAACAGGCCTTGCACAAAGGGGAGTTCATTATAAGTATATTCGCATATACATAATTCATCACATGAATATAGGAGTGGAATGTACTTCTAGAACCATTAGGACCAGGAACTCGAGTGCACAGGGCCTTCCCCTCCACTCATTTATTTTTACTGTTCTCTTTCTAGAGATTTCTGTGTCTTTGCTTCATGTCAGAAAATGTGGCTGCCATTGCTATAAAGGGCACTGCATCAAAGGCAGAGGTGCTGACTTCCAGTTCATGGTTACAATACTGTCATTCCCAGGGAAAGCCACTGATGGGCTCTGTCTGGCCGAGGAGCTCACTCTACACCCACTGACTCTTCACTATTGGTGGCCTTCTCCTCATCAGTCAGGGGCATACCGTCAGCCAAGTGTACTCTTACAAAGCCACAGGACCACAGTGATGGAGCCTGAGATAGCCACATGAGGTCCACAGGAATGTGGGTGGGGAGTATCTGTATCTGGAAAGGGGATCATAGGAAGACAAGTATGGGATCATGGTGTGTGTGTGTGTGTGTGTGTGTGTGTGTGTGTGTGTGTGTGTGTGTGTTCCTGCACAGGTGTATATTTCTGGAGGCTAGAGGTCATCCTCAGGTGGTGTCTACCTTGTTTTTCTGAGACAGAGGCTCTCGTTGGCTTGGAGCTCATTTATTAAGGCTAAGCTGCCTGGTCACCATGCTTTAGGGATCCACCAATCTCTGCCTCCCCAGGACTTTAGGATTTCACACACCACCACACCCAGATTTATTTTATTTTATTTTATTTTTAGCTATCAACCCCAGTTCAACATGCTCATGAAGCAAGCACTTTGACAACTGAGCTACTGTCCCACCATGGTGCTATAATTTTAACCTGAGAGCGATCACAGACCTATCGATTTGTGTTGCTCAAAAGCATACAGGTCATAAAAGGAGAAACTACCCTGCCTAAGAAGAGGAATGGGGCTGGGTGTGGTGGTGCATACCTTTAACCCCAGCACTGGGGAGGCAGAGGCAGGCAGATCTCTGTGAGTTCGAGGCCAGCCTGGTCTACAAAGTGTATCCAGGACAGTCAAGGCTACACAGAGAAACCCTGTCTCAGAAAAAAAAAAAAAAAAAGACTGGGGAGGATGTACAGACAAAAGTGAGGCTCCACTGAAAATAAAAGCAATGAGGAAAGGGTATTCCAGGAAGAGGGAACAGCATGTATGGAAGTTAAGAGGCATGGAAACACAGCACAGGAAGGAGTCTGTATTCACCTCCATTCCTTTGACCTAGCTACCTTCCTTATCTTCTGTGGAGCAAAGGAAGTCCTGAAATAGTGGAGTACATGGCATAGAATCCACTGTGGTAATATGCTGGACACTGTTCAAGGTTTATGGGATACCCCAACAGTTAGAGCTGACAGGATCCCTCGACAATGACCGAGAGAAGCCGTGTGTGAAAGTGTCAGCTAAAATCCCGCTGGAATGGTACAAGGAAACAGACAATGCACTTGCCTGTGAACTTTAGAAAGGGCTTTAGAAAAAGGCTTCTCTAAGGCTGTGACCTCTGGAGTAAGACCTGGTGAGAATGAGCACCCATGGAGAGAGATGCTGTAGGCCAGCCGCAGGATGCAGAGCTGGGGACAGGAGGGTGGCCTCTGTGGCCAGAGAATGGGAGGGCTACCAGGCTGATGAGAGGCTGAGAAGTGGCCAGTAGTTCCCTACCGGTAAGGAGCTACAGCCATTTGGACAGCAGCATCCCTTCCTGGTTCTCATGGCCAGATAAGCAACCTGCCAGGAAACAGCATCCGTGGCTAGCCAGTTCCACAGGGGAAGAGATGGAGACATTCTTGTTTCCCCAGCTTCCCTCTCCTCCTCAGCCCACCAGTCTTCAGTTCTTGTCCTCTAAAACAAGCCCAGAGTGTCCTGACATTGCTTTTTCTTTTTTGCTTTCATCTATCCTTCCACGAATCTCGTCTAGGCTGTGGATACCGCTGAGCACACGCTCCACTTGGAAGGGCATCCAAGGCAGAAGCACAAGCTGGAGGTTATATAAGGCAACACACCGAAGGCACTGGCCTAGCCCTTGTCTTTTAAAGTGTTCTCCATACATTTGGTCTTTTTTTTTTTTTTTTTTTTTTTTTGGTAATTCCTATCTTCCTGATACATTTCAACACGACAAACAGATCAAGGGATTTTGGACAGAATACTTGAATTTACGTCCTATTTTAAAAGACCTGTGGCCTTGGGTAAGCCCTAATTTCTCTCAGCTACAAATCCCTTCTCAGTGAGGGAAGATGTTGGATACGTGTCATTCCTATTACACAGGGCTCTAAATATGATTATAGATGTGAAAACGCTTTGCAAGCAGAAACTCATTTTTACATGAGCGATCAGCTTTATGAAATTGTATTTAGTTCTGTTTCTCCACTGTATGTGACCTCTCAGGTTCCTATATTGTAAAACACTGAAAAGTAAATTATATTAGAGTGCACTGGAATCTTTGGCTTGCAGCAGTTTCTACATCTTAAACTTCAGCCTATATGATGTGCAGCCCAACTGATCTTTCTGCTAACATAGAGATGTGTAACTATCCTGTTCAAATACGGTAGTCACGAGCCATTGTAGCCTTGTGTGCTGGGAGCATGGCCTCTGTGACTAAGAAACGATGCATATTGTGGCTTTGCTTTGTCTGTTTGGTTTTGGTTTTTAGAGACAGTGTTTCTCTGTTCTCTGTGTAGCCTAAACTCACTTTGTAGAACAGGCTGGCCTTGAACTCACAATGATCCTCCTGCTTCTGCCTCCCCCAAGTGCTGGGATTATAGGGGTGCACCACCCTCACCTTGCTGTGTGTCTGCTTTTAATCAATTTAAAATTTAAATACTCATACGTGGCTAGTGGTTGGTGAGTGACAAGCACGAGTGCAAGCCTTCTGAAGTCTCAAGGTCCTGGTCTGTAAAGCAAGACCTGGCAAGGACCTTGCCAACTATGCTTCAAGATACACAATTCCGAAGTAAATAAGCCAATTCAAATACCGTAAGGGCTGAATCCTCAGCCAGGCTTCTTGTTTTTGAGTCGAATATAATCCTAGACTCTTTTTTAGGCTCATAGTTGGTTTATGTATCAACAAGAGGAAAGACTTCAAAACAAGAGTCTCAAGCAAAAGGCAACCTTGGAAATAAGCTGCCTAAGAAACAGTCTCCGGGGAGTTATATTTGAGCATGGAGTTGTTCCAAATTTAACATGCTTTCTTTCTCAGTAGGAAAAATAGCAATAGAAAAACCAGAGTTGAAGTTTTAAAAGGGTGTGTGGGCCTAACTGGGGATTATTTCATGACCGGCCACAGTGTCAAGATCACAAGGGGTTTGCCTGATGAAGTTGGCGTGTGTGTGTGTGTGTGTGTGTGTGTGTGTGTGTGTGTGTGTGTGTAAGATTATCTTCCTGTGCCTGGATATTTAGACCACAACGGACAAATTGACAGAGAAAGGAACACAAAGAACGTAATGTGGCTGAATTGTTTAGGCAAGAGGGCTGAGAGCTCAGCGGAAAATAATCAAGATGGCGGAAAAGACGAGTGAAAGGGAGATGCTGATCTCTGAGAACAGTGTTTGAAGGGAAGATGAATACAGAGATGAAAGCAAGAGGAAGAAGAGAGAACAGATTGGGGTGGGTGGGGGTGAGCATCCGAGGAGAAGTTCCTGGTGAAAGACACCAGGAGCTGAGCTAGCTCACTCCTCTTTCTCTCTCTCTCTCTCTCTCTCTCTCTCTCTCTCTCTCTCTCTCTCTCTCTCTCTCTCTCTCTCTGTGTGTGTGTGTGTGTGTGTGTGTGTGTGTGTGTGTGTGTGTAGAGGAAGAAACAGGTAAGGAACAAAAATAAGAATGACTGGAATGAAATTACGTTGTAAAGAAAGAAGAAGACAAGAAAGCCAGGGAGCATGGCGAAAGAGGAGCAGCTGTCAAAAGAGGAGCAGCTGTCACCTCACCTAATTAAGGGACTATTAATAGAACAGGCAGGTAGCCACAGTGAGTCTTTGTGACTTTAGAAGCTACTGAAGTTCCAAATGATAGGAATGGAAGGCTGCAAAGTCATTGAGAGCAAAAGTGGTAAGAATACTAATTTAATTGATAGTAACATTATATTTAGTACAATGCTTGGGAATTTAAAAATCACACATTAAGTAAATTTAAATGACTGGTTTTCATCCAATTACGATTGTTTAAATAATGTAATATAATTACATGCAAAAAAGGTATCTTAAGCAATCACTCTCCTGTTCTGGATTCTTTTAATCCTTTTAAGCATTTGCTGTTTGGTTCTGCTAGAGGTGATACAAGCCCTGGGGCTACCTCCTTACCAAACAGGTACCACGAAGAAGAGAAATAAAAATAACCTCAAAATACTTTATTATGATTTTCTTTCTCCTTTCCTTATTCCATGATCACAATGGCTACTTTTTTTTTCTTCAGACACCATTGTTTTAACTTTAAAACAAAACAAAAGAGAACCGGGGGCCACTATGTATGACAGCAACAACTCATGGAAAAAGGTTTAGTTAGGGTCGTGGTTTCAAAGGGTGGTGTCTATCGTCAAGATAGAAAAACATAGTGGAGCATCTCAAGTCACATCATGGTTGACCAGGAAGCAGGGAGTGATACAGGAAGGGGCCAGGGTAAAATCGTCATAAGGGCCATGCTAGACACCTACCTACTGATCTACTTCCTCCAGCTAGCCCCCCCCCCTAAGTTTCCAATGTCTCCCAAAATAGCCTATCTTCTGGGATCAAACGCTTACAATTTACAGCCTGTAGGGAACACTTGCTATCCGTAATGTCCAGTTGGTCCCTTTACCTTGGTCTCCTCATCTAGAACTTTCTTTGTTCTTTGACAAGGCCTCCAGCATTCTTCCTGACCCTATTGGCTAAGCTCAACTGAAAACAGGTCACACAGGGCCTGAGTCAGGCAAGTGGGCTTCACAGGAGACTGTGTGGATGGTGGACGTGAGTTCTGGGGGCCATAGACTAGGGGCCTGGGCCTCATTGCTGTCTGCAGGTGTCACCTGCCTTTCTGCAGCCAGGGCCTAGATTCTTCTCAGTTTGCAGTTAAGGCATCATTATGGAGAAAAATAAGATGACAAATCTCCTGGTCTATTTGAAATTACTATTTTTTTCCTGATAATGTGCATCACTGTAAAATTACCTTTAAAGCCACAGAGAAAGTTAAAGATCTTAAAACCTATCCAGAAACAGTCACAATCCCAAATTATTACATCTATCTTAAAAATTAACACGTATTAGAATAAATGGGATATGGACTATCTGTAGAATCCTTCTTAAAAATGTTCTGGGTAGGGGTGGTGTGTGCCTTTCATCCCAGCACTTGGGAGGCAGAGACAGTAGGAATCTCTGTGAGTTCAAGGCCAGTCTGGTCTACAGAGCAAGTTACAGGACAGTCAGGACTACACAGAGAAACCCTGTCTGGAAAAACCAAAACTAAAACAACAACGACAACAAAAACCCAACTTTGTGTGTTGAGTACATTTCTACACTGATATTCTATGTGTCACTCACTCAAAGATGCCTATAATTTTTAAATTACCTACCCATAAAAAAGGAAGAATTAAAGCCGGGTGTGGTGGCCTACGCCTGTAATCCCAGCACTCAGGGAGGCAGAGGCAGGCAGATTGCTGTGGGTACGAGACCAACCAGGTCTACAAAGCAAGTCTGGGACAGCCAGAAACCAGTGCTACACAGAGAAACCCTATCTCGAACCCCCTAGCCTCCCAAAAGGAAGAATTATTATTGATTATCATTGGCAGATTTCTTTAACTAAAATTAGTTTTAGAGCTATCATACTAATTTATAAAAAAAATTCATCTAATAAATTATAAGATACTCCCACACACCACCACCACCACTGTTGATATTTGCATTGGTTCACACACTTCTTGTTTGTTTTTTGCTTTGCCTTTTGGTGACAGGTTCTTGTGCAGCCTGGCTATAAAACGCTATGCAGCCAAGGTCTTCCTTACTCCCTTGAGATAGCAGATATGAGCTACCATGCCTGCCTTTCATATACTTTTTAATTTGCATCTTTGAACGTTTGTCTTTTGACTTCCTAAGGTTCAATTCCTGGAAACAGAACTGTTGGACTATAAATATGAATTAGCTTGGTTCACCCACTCTACAATGTATAGGTATTAAGTATAGACAGTTTGTTGACTAAAAAAAAAAAAAATATGTGAAAGGCCTGATAGATTAAAATGGTGAATTCTGCCTATTCCGGGCAATGTTGAGTCACATAATTGCCAGTTGTTTTTAAGAATACATGGCTCCTTAGCCCCCGTCCCCACCCCGAAATTGTTACAATGTCTATGTAAACTTAACTTACTTGTACCTCAAGAAAAAAAAAAGCCCCAAACCATTTCCCTCCCTTATTGTTCCTACAGTTCCTGTCTTTTGCTTCGTCCGGGATGCAAGAAGCTTCGGGAAGTTGAGACAGTGACGCCTGCAGAGGAGTAAAGAGTAAAGATTGTTCATTTCAGGGAGCCATCCTGGGCCACAGGAATCTTTTTGATAGTCAGCTTTATTGCCTTTTGTCTTGCTGCCAGTTAAGTACAAGGCTCAAGGGTTAGTGACATTCACAGCACCACTAAATAGGAAGTTCTTGGGTGCGGGGTGCAATTTTCCTAAACCTTTTTGTTTATTTGATCTTAAAGTTGCTTAAGGTCCCCTGGGTTCTGAACAGTGGGAAGCAAGGATAGCTATGGACAATCCTGTAATATTCTGTAATCTGCAAGGGGGTGGGGGTGGGGGTTGGGCTCGTTGTGGGGTGGCGTGGTGTGATGTGCCCACGTATAAAGTCACAGAACAAATGAAGACACCATCACTGGGTTTATGAGACAGGGTGTGATTTATTATCGAATGTGTAGACGTTAAGTCCAGAATTCGAATGTGATGTCGAGACAGAATTCCTTTTCCCTCTGAAAGGGACCAAGACAAATGCTAATTTGCCGTGACCCTCTGGCAACACAAAGATGACACACGGTCTGCCCCTTTCTGGGGAGCATCTGTGTCCCACAGTGTCCCTCGGGAGTACAAAGCACTTACATCAGTAGTTGCTCGCTCTTTTCCTGGAGCCACAGCTGTATCTCTGATGTCCAGGAGGGGAAAACAAGGCCACTCAACTCCAGCTTGAGGCACACAGCTCTGGGATGCTGAGAGCGCGTGACCTGGGGGGTCGCTGTTCTAAGAAAGCAGGGATTCAAGGAACACATGTCCAGTGCGGTGAGAACCAATGTCTCACGCACACAGCAAGCTTCGCTGCTCGTCAGCAACTCAAGTTTGAGGCCATGGGCTTTCCACACGAAATTTCATAAGAGAGAGGGAAGGAGAGATAGACGGCTCTTTAAAAAAAAGGAAACAAAAAACAAAAAATGGAAACGGTTTCTAAAGGCAAATTCACAGGCTTTTTAGGAGCACCACGCTGTTGTCTGGCTGCAGGGCTCCAATCTAATAAGGATGGCGAGAAACAGAGCACTTACTTGCCCATACTGAGAAAGAACACACATGCACCTGCCCCAGGCTCTCCAAGGCAGGACATATGTTTGTAAATGACATGCAGGCTGCGAACCCGAGGGTGGAGCCCCAGATGGGGAGGCAGGAGAGACAACTGGGCCATATGAGTGGCTCTTAATCAGAAAGGTGCACCCTAACACCCGAGGGCATTTCAGCATAGACACGGATGGATTCGAAATCCACTCCTGAGTCAGACTCTCAGGTCAGATTGAGGCTTCATTTTCCAAGCTTCTTCTGGTAATTCAAACATGCTCCCATGGTTAAAAATCACTAAGCCTGGAAAGGTCAGAGAGGGCCAGGCAGCCTCATTTCTTATGTATTAGGCCTCCTGCATAATTTAAAAAAAAAAAAAAAAAAAAAAAAAAGGAAAAAGAAAGAAAAGAAAAGTGAAAATAGAGCTTTAAAATTCCACAAGCAGGTCAGCACATTTTGAATACTGTAACCTGTGTTTCTACAGGTAGCCTAGTCACACTGAGTATAAGTGGTGATACAGTTTCCTATCACAAGATAATTAAGAGATTTATGAATTTGTAGAAGCCATTAGTAGTGTGAGGCGAACATGGACTGTAAGCTGGAGGCTGTATGTGCACTTGAAGGTTTTCTTTCAGTCTTATCAGGTCTGACTGAAGGCTACCACCTCACCTGGAGAAATGACTAAAGTGCAACTAGGACCCTGTCTCTCCCCTGTTTCATGGGAACCCCAGGCTTAGTAGCCATCCTGCCCCCCCCTTTCCATCCTCACCCCTCATGACCCCTGCTGTGAAGGTCCTGGCTTTCAACTGTAACGATGAAAGACCCTGTGGCTCGAGAGTCAAGAGTGATGCTTTTGGGGCTGAACATGTTAATACTGATATCAATGAGAGCTGCTCATATCTGGTGTGCTCCGATTAGTGTACGGTGTCTGTGGTAGGGCCAGAAAGTAGATCATCCTTTCCCACCCCAGTAGTCCAGATGCCTGAGAATTTACATATTAAGGGAATCAGCTCGCCCCCCCACCCCAGTACAAACCCCTTATGAGTCCTGTCTCAGTGGCGAAGAGTGTGCTTCTCTGTTTGGATTGCATCTATTTCAGGCACTCAAGCATTATCCAGGTACTAAGCTGATGACACTAGACATGGTCTTAAGATTTGGTGGGTACATAGATCCGGAGACATGAAATTCTAAGATGACCAAAGGTTTCAAAATAGAACGAGAACCACAGGCTGGAAGAATTCTTATGAGTAGGTTGCCTGAATGGTAGATCTGGTTCTCGTGGGTACCAAGCTTGGCCACCTGCCTCCTCTGCCTGGGACCTTTCCTTTCTTTCCACATCTTGGCCCTTTATGAGGTCAAAGCACTTATGTTCTCATTCAGTGACGTCTCCTCTGAAAAGAGTCCCTCTGCAGATGAGATGTGTCCGTAGCCACATCCTTCAGACTGTTGTTCAGAGGCTCTTCCAGGGTCATCCCATGGACACTCACCCTCCAGACCCACATGAGAACAGCATTTTCAGCTTTCCACTGCAGTATCATTTGGAAGGAAATGGGAAGGTTTCTGTTCTCACTGCCTCATGTATTTTCATGACATCAGATGATCATCTGACTTCTACTTTCATTGTGCTCTGGCCCTGGCCCCAGCCTACTAGCATCCTTGACAGTCCTCGGCTCCTCTAGCCTTGCCATGGGATGTGAGATGCTGAGCTCCTGCTCTCTTGCTGCCTGTCATATTGGCCCTCCCTCCCTCCCTCCCTCCCTCCCTCCCTCCCTCCCTCCCTCCCTCCCTCCCTCTCTCTCTCTCTCTCTCTCTCTCTCTCTCTCTCTCTCTCTCTCTCTCTCTCGATATATATATATCTTCTCCACTGCTCTTTTGGATCTGTTCCTCTTCCTGATCTCTAGACATTGTGATTTGCAATTTTTCCACTTCTCCCCTCTTCTGTCAAGTCCATCTGCTCCCACCATGTTTCCACTTACGATACAAATGACACCTAGACCTGTCCATCTCATTCCCACTCCAGACTAGTTTCTCCTCTGTAAATTCTTCTCCAAAACTATACCTCCTACTTTATAAAGATTAAATTGACCACTTTTCCCAATCCTGAAACCCAAACCACTGTTCTCTCCCTTAATATCCCCAAATCTTATTCCCTTCTCAATCTTGAAGCAACTCCAAGTCGTTTCAAGTGTTCAGGGATAGAGAAGAGCTAGGTCCACTCTGGCCTCCACTCAGGGGCCAGTCCTGACCACGTCACGAAGATCCTTCCATCTCTATCTAATACATAGCATCCAAAGAAGTCTCAGGTGTTGACATCCAAAAATAAGAGGATACAGTGCACTGAGAATCCTGACGGGAGATATACACAGGCCAGGTCGGACAGCAACACGCACCATTGTGTCTCCATTTTTTTCACTGGCTAAATTGGGTCACACAGCCTACTAGCAAGGAGCTACCTAATGTGGCTTCACTGGGGACCCAGGAGGGCATAATGGGTGCCTGCTGGTCTCCAGGTTTCTCTGAAATCTGCATTCAAAGCCATGAAGGGCATGTTCCCTCACTTTGGAGCTCCCTCTCTCCCCACTTTGATCACCAGCTCCTTTAAGCTTTCCTCCTTTTGGTACCCTCCCCTGTATCCTGCCACACCTCCCCATCTCTTAAACCATCATCTCTCATCAGCTCTAACTTGGCCACTGTGATGATTTTTAAACTCTGGCCTTTCTCCTTTCAATGCCACATTTACCAAACATCATTTTTTTCAAGCACCATATTATAGGCACCAGGTTAAATAGCAAGTGGGGGGCCGATGGATTGGATAGATGATTTATGATCCCACCTGGAAGGCAGAGGCATACAAGCTCTGATCACTTGCTTGTTGTTGCCTATGATAGGGAAAGGCAAGGTACAGGACGTATGTCGGAAGGGTTTCACATTCTCTGACCCGACCCTTAAGCAGGATACGTTCCTGCCCTGCCCACTGCCCCTCCCAGACCTAAGGGTTTGCCAGCTCACTATTTATTTCTAGCACAGTCTTTGCCCCCGTGCTTAATTATCACACCCGTGTATGCACATGCTTGATGGGTTTGCGTCTCATCCCACCAAACTGGGTGCTCCAAGAGTGTGCAGAGACTGTGACTCATTTGTCAGTGTGGTCACCACAGAATGCAGAACAGCTAGTCTGCGGGTCAGATTACCTTTTCTAAAAGAAGTTACATTTAGTTGAGATGGGAAATTTTCAGAGTATATAGCCCAGGGTTGGGGTGTGATGAAGGAGGCACTAGGTTCTTGTGGCGAGGGTAGGAGGGAGAATGGCTGAGAGTCAGGCTTGCGGAAGAAGAGAGTTGGGAATAGGAACGTGTGTGTGTGTGTGTGTGTGTGTGTGTACACATACACACATTTCCTCCACAACTGATGAGAAGCCACAGGAAGAGCCTGCTAGAGTTTTAGATCTTTGTGATTGGTTGGGCAGCCTGGGAGAGCACCAACAATTCTAGTTAGGTGAACCCAACAGTGCATTCCATGTTGGTTTGTCAAAGGTGCTAGCTCAGAGGATATTGTCCCCGCAGAGAAAAGCCTCTGAAGGGAGAGCAATGCAGAAAGCTGGGTGTCTTCTACACCTTTATGGTTCCATTTTGGCTGACTTCCCAAATCAAGCCATACCTCCTCCTCCTCCTAGGGCTTTTCATGATTGACTCTTATTCCAAACCGTTGTAAACGACCATCACTAGACAAATCCAATGTAAACTACCATTGCTAGACAAATCCAATGTAAACTACCACTGCTAGACAAATCCAGTGGGTGCAGGTGAGTCTTCCTCTATTTCTGTAACTTTTATATTCATCCCAATGTTCCTTCAACTTCTAGCATTGACAGAAGAGACCCATGTATGCTATTTTATTAAAAATATGCTTGTAGGAACCTAATCTGAGCACACTGATTCATTCTAGGATGTTTGTCACTGATTATGGGAGCTTTCCCCATATACTAGAATCTTATGAGGGGACCAAAAGCTCTGTTTAGTCTTCATAAAAATGTGTCTGTTTGGGTTGCTGAACTGCACCAAATGTGAACCACGGCTTTGCTTCTGTTTGACAAATCCTTTCTGATGGACTCTCTGGCTCTCTTGGGGAGAGCATTAAGTGAGAAGTGTCGCCAGCACTCTACAGTGAGTGCCCTCCTATAGGCCCTCAAGTCAGATTCTACCTTCCTGTAAGTCAGGGGTTCCCTCACGCCTGGGGCCTTTTCATGTGTCCACTGTCAGGTATTCTAGCAGGTCTGACATGGCTTAAGGGAGCATGTGGCCCTTTGTCTGGGTCTTTGATTGACAGGCTCATAGAGCAAGGTGGCACGGGACTGTGTTTTAGTCTCAGGGGAGGCTGGAGGGCTGTTCAGGTCTGAACTGGAAACTCTCCTTACCCTCAGCCTTTCTCTTCCTATATCCCACCTCTCACTCTAGACCGCCAAGGCCAGCCTTTCAGGGCAGAGAAGAAGGCAGCTGCAGAGAGCCCAGTGGGGTTTTATTTCTTAAGTGCTTTGCTATGAGGGGAAAACAGGGAATCCTGTTTGGAGGAAGCAGAGTAATTGACACCTGGAAAGCCAGTTATTCACACACGCTAGGAAGTAAAAATGAAAGGAAAAAGCCGTTTTGCATCAAGCAGGCTCTCCGCTGTCAGGGCAGATAGGCCTGAGGTAATTGCAGTGGAGGTGAGGCCAGGTCCGGGGTGTTGAGACTCTGTTTATCCACCGCCCCCATCCCCACACCCTCTTTCCTTTGTCTTTCAGATCATGCCTTGGAGCCTTCTGTTTTCTCCATCTGCTATTCTTCTTTTTCGTTTTTTAAAAATAATAATTAAAATCGCAGGCACTTCTGTTTTGTAGGACTTTTCTCTGGATGGCTTCCCTTTTCATTTAGGTGGTGGCAGTGTTTACACTGTTCCCCCCACCCCCCTCCAACCCTTTTAAATAAAACCTCCATCGCCAATAACTCTTAGTACTGCAACATTGAATCAGGGCCATGTTTGCTGCCCCCGGGTGTAAAAAGACGTGAGTGCACAGGGCTAACAGAGGAAGATGCTCACCAGTTTCTATAAGATAAATAAGAAGACCCACCCCCACCCACTTTGCAAAGCAAAATTAAAAATGCAGCACTTAGAAGACACAGGTATAAACTGAATTTAATTAGAAAGTTCATCAAATCTCATGGTTTTTTTTAATATTCAAAAGCAATTTATTTTGGTGTGTGCAGTCAATATAAAATACAATACAAAGGGTAACTAAACAAGCCACATCAGTGCTGCTTAGAAAATAGTAAGAGGCCAGGCTGCTGGGATTCTGAACTCCCTCTCATTACCCACGTCTAGGGATAGGATTGACAGCAAGGAGCAAATGGAAGAAATGAAAATTTCAAATTCAAAGACTTTCATCAGCCACAATCTGAGTACGCTGTCCCTGGGGCAAGCAACAGTTGACCCATCTTTCTTTCTGGACACACTCTTAGACTGAAGGACCACACCTGAGGCTGCTCCCACACTTCCCAGCAACCAGAGCACACGCATGTTCTCCCTGATGCCTGTCCCCAGAGGCCCAGGTAGCATGTTAATATACTACACAGCCATTTTAGACTGTGTACTTGGCAGATTGTCATTTCACTTTCTCAAAAGCAGATCCCGAGAGCAACATGACTGTGATCTGCGCCATAAATCAAGTTCTCATACCTGGTGCGAGCCTTAACCCTCCTCTTGCCAGCACTCTCCCCTGTGGATCTGAGCTCTGTCTTATGCTTCCAATATGATGGAATGATCCAGACTCAAACAGACTCTTATCTTTTTTATCAATGGGTCTCAAAGGCAAACCATAGATAGAGCTCTCACCATATACATATGTGTGTGTGTATGCATGTATGTGTATACACACACACACACACACACACACACACACACACACACACACACACGGAAAAAAGACCAAGAAAGGGAGAAAGGAATTCTTTGACAAATGAGTCTTTAAAAAAAATAGTAAAGCTTACAGAAAAGGAAAAGGAAGGGTAAGGCACTGGGAAGGATGCTGATTGGGTCCAGAAACCCTCCCTTTGTTTGCAATAATTCCCCTCCTCCAGTTAAGGAGGTTTCTTCCTTTGCTCTTGCCTCACCCTTTAGGTACAGAGGACCAAGCCCCCATCTTTTCCAGAGGCTGCACCGGCTAACACAGAGCTCACTGGCCCAGAGCATACTGCCGCCTCCAGGCCACACAACCTGCCCAGAAAGCCTCTTGCTCGCTGAAGGCAGGCTTCCCAGCCCTCACAGCATCCCAGGAAGTCTGGCTGTCTCCTAAGCAAGTGGCATCGCCTCCAGGCCACACAACCTGCCCAGAAAGCCTCTTGCTCGCTGAAGGCAGGCTTCCCAGCCCTCACAGCATCCCAGGAAGTCTGGCTGTCTCCTAAGCAAGTGGCATTTGTTCTTTCCCGTGTGTCTCGAAATGTAGAAAGTATACATTTTAATACCTCTATGCAGAAGGATGCCTTCGAAGGATTAGAGAGGGCAGCGTTATCCCAAAACGTTCAGCCCAGAGTCCTAAAGGGTCACTCTCTGTAGTTCCGTGCCTTCTCAACAGGGCTGTGGAATGTGGTCACAATCTTCAGAGTCAGTATGACACAGGTGTGCTGGGTAGGTCTTTTTGTCAACTCAACAGAGCTAGAATCACCTGGAAGAGAGAACCTTAATTGGGTGATTACCTCCCTAAGACTGCCAATAGGCAAGTCTGTAGGGGCATCCACTATGGGTAGTTTACCCCTGGGTGGGCGGTCCTGCGTGGTGTAAGAAACAAATGAGCCAGCCATGGAGAGCAAACAAGTATGTGGTGTTCCCCTGCAGTCTCTGCTTCACTTCCTGCCTCAAGGCTCTTGCCTTGAACTTTTGACTTGGCCTCTCTTAATCACTGTCACTAACCTGTGAGGTGTAATAAACCCTTCCCTGCCCACTCGATGTTTTATTATGGCAACCAAAAGCAAACTAGAATAGTAGGGTTACAAGCTAAGGGCGCTAAATGGACACTCTTTCAAAGCAATGGGCTGACATTTGGTACCTGTGTGATCAGGTTACTGGATACAAAGGGATAAGAGACAGCAGTGGGAGGAGCTAGGTATAATCAAAGTGCCCACGCATATGTCTGAAAGTGTCATAACAAAGCCTGTTATATTACACAATTAATCTACTCAACCAAAAACATGAATGGACACACTATTTTTTTTTACAATTAATATGTAATAAAGTTTTGGGAATGAGGATGATAATTGTGATGCTTAGCTCAGAGTGAGAGAATTCTTGGAGAGAGTTCTTTGCGAGACTTCAATGGGCTAGTGTGAGCTAAGGTATTGCTACTGCATGCGGTCAGGACACTGCAAGGCACAGTTGAAGAGTTACAGATGCCATTCCTCTTGTTTCACTCCTGATAACTTTAATTTAAGGATTTAATCTGGATCTATGTCAATGTGTCAATTTAGAAAACCTGAATGCCCTCTAGAGGAGTTAGCAAGTTACCCCTCTAAGCAGAGGGCAGTTAGCACCAGAATTCACCGTGGAAAAGAAGACAGGCCAGGCAGGAAGTGGTGATGCAGCTCAGAGAAGCCTGGGACAGGCTTGCTCGCTGTGGAATCCAGCAAGGGACTGCAGGAAGGCAGCGAGAGCCTCAGAGGACACACAGCCTGTCAGCTAAGGCGGGCAGGGCTAGGCAGGGCTCTCCGTTCTTCCAGCCCTGGGATAGCTCTCGTTGACTGAACCTGGCCTGCAGCCTGGTGATAGTGACGCAGAAGGAACATGTGCGTCTTCCTCAAGCAACAGCAGACTCCGAAGAAGTGGGTTACTGCCTTGAAGCTCTTCGGAGCTATGAGATTGAGTGACAGACTAGATAACACGCTTAAGATGCCGGAAGGAAGCCACTTAGATCTGGGGTTCAGTGTTTCACTGGGCTGTCGTCAAGAGAAGTGAACGTTTGAATCAGTGCAATTATATTTGAGGTACAAGATGTTAGGAAGCATGAAAAACAAAGCTAATAATCTCTTACTTTTTGTGACACTTTTCCCCTCCCCTTCCTTCTAGAGAGTTCTTATGCACAATCATGGATTAAAATATGTGAATTTAAAAAAAACATTCAGAGTAATAGTGGCTTTCCTGTGACCAAAACAATTAAAAGGAGAAAGGACTTATTTTAGCTCACAGTTTCCTAGGGTTTAGTCCATCATAGAAGATCACTTTAGTTCGTGGTTGCGAGAGTCTTTCATGGTCTGTTCATACCCCTGATCCCAGAAGCTGAGAAAAAGGCAGGGACCAGGGGCCAGGTATAACTTTCAAAGAACCCCTCCCAGATTTCTAGAACCTACCAAAACAGTGCCACCAGCTGAGGACCAAATATTTAAAACATGAGCTTGTGATGGGACATTTTGGATCTCAATCACAGCACTTGCACAAAGGCACCATTCTTTTGGCGGCGGGGGGGGGGGGGGGAGTTGAGACAGGCTTTCGCTGCTTAGCCTTGGCTGTCCTGGCTTTGCTTTGTAGACCAGGCTGGCCTCGAACTTACAGCGATCCATCTGCCTCTGCCTCCCAAGTGCTAGGATTAAGGGCGTGCAGCACCACGCCCGGCTTAAAGGCACCATTCTTAACTCACCCATACTCGCTGTATAAGGCGTTCATCAAACCATTACTGTCCGTAGTGAAAGAAAGTAATGTTGCCTTTGTGGAAGCCCAACAATGGCTCTTCGGTGCAGTAAAGAGAAAATTAGCAAGTATCTTTGCCTTCTGTACAGTGCTGTTTTCATGGAGGGCTGTCTCTTCAAAATGTTAACAGTCTTAAGTATAAATGAGGGCAGTTGACCAAGATTCAGGCCAATCCCTGTTGTAATTGCCCAACCAGCACCTTGGCTTCATCTCTCTGTCCTAGACTCTAACACTGTTTCTCACCAAGTGCCAGGCTCTGGCCCTCTTCCCAGCACAGGATGGGCTCCCTAGCCATTTCATTACCAGAAATTACAGCCATCATCTGCCTAACTGGGAATAGCACCATCTGAAACACAATTGGAAGTAAACTGAAAGTATAGGTGGCCCCAGGATAGCTAATCAGAAATGTGACTGGCTGGCGCATCCCATCCCATCTGAGAAGCATCACAAGTTGCTTTTATTGGTAAAAACACCCTGACTGCCACCACAATAGCTGGGAAGAATAAAGCGGTTCTACTACCTTCAGCATAGGCATTGCTGTGGAATAGAGCAGGAGGTCTGAAGATTGAGGCTCATCTTTCCTTAGACCTGTGTACGCAGCTGTGGTCAGGTCTGATTGCAAGTCAAGAATTCATTCCCAGCGGGAACAGGAAAATAATCCGAAAAAATAGGACCACTCAGGTCCAGAATAGTATATGGTAATTTAATGAGGTAGCAGGACATGCACTTTAAGAAATAAAGTTAGACGAGTGTTCCCAGAAGAAGCCAAGCAGTACAGTCTCACTGTTCATGTACCTGCAAATAAGTACGGGGCGACAGTCTTTCCAGATGAGTCATGGAGCCGGTCCTAGTCCAAGGTCACCAGCTCTGCCAAGACAAAGTCCCTTCTCTCTAAGGCAAAACAAACCCACAGAGAAAGAGATTGCACACTCGCTTGCCATGGGAACAAGATTGTCTCTGTGCATGTTGTATGTGGTTACCATAGCAATAGTGAAGCCATGTGATGCTTGGTGGGGCTTTGGATGGATGTTTCATTCAAGCTAAACGGGATGAAGGACCAAGCGGTGAGACAGCAAAGTGAGTTGCCATTGCTAATGCACTGAAGAAGAGGAGTGAGGACCTTGTCTCAGTGGCCAGTGATACTCTAGGTTTTCTTCTTAATGGCTATAAGAACAGATAGAAGTTGCATCCTGGAGCAGATGTTGGTGGCAGGAACTAAGGATCATTTCTGGACAGCAACAATGGCTGGTTAGGTAGCCAGGCCTATGACCAGAGAAAACATGAAGAATAATAAAAAGAAGATTTAGCTTTTATTGACATCCTCCATGCACTAAATATAAGTGATGTGCCCCCAGATGAGTTGCAGCCTTTGACAATGATGCTCTAGGGGGGGGGGGGGGAAGCAAATATTGACACTTCAATAATGTTTGCCCAGCAATCAGCCAGTGGTATACAGCATTCAGGGTATCTATGTTATTGGAATCAATTAGGAAAACAGAGAATTAATATTCTCCAATGCAAAGCATATGGTAACCACTGACATTATAGTGTTGGCTCTGCAAATCATTTCTGAAGTCATAGGCCTGTCAAAACACTGCCGTCCATGTGGGTGTAAGGACTCTGGCTGAAAATCCAGTCCCATGCCAGTCAGTGCAGCCTGTCCATTCCACACGCTCCCCCAGTTGGCGGTTTCCATACTGTGTAACTAACTCCTTCTGCCCTCCCTCTGTCCCCTCCTTCCCTCTTGCCTTCCTCTTTCCTTTCCTCACCCTCTTCTGCCTTCACCCTCTTCTGCCTTCACCCAGACATTACAGCCATCATCTGCCTAACTGGAAACAGCATCATCTGAAACACAATTGGAAGTAAACTGGAAGTGTAGGTGGCCCTGGGATAGTGAATCAGAAATAGGGCTGGCTAGTGTGTGTTCCTCCCCTGCCTTCATTCCTTTATCCCATCTTCCGTTGTTTTGTCATCTCTATCCCTTCCCCCTTATCTTCTCTCTCCTTCTTTTCCTTCATCTTCCTTCTCCTCTTCCTCCTTTCTCCCTCCCTTCCCTGCTTCTTCCTCCCTCCTTCTCTCCCTCCCTCCCTCTCCCCTCTTTCTCCTTCTTTTCTCTCTTTAGACATTTGTAGAGAAGCTACATTGTGCTAGCACTATTATTTTAGAATGGGCAAACTCTATTGGCAAAGGGAAGGAGGCTATAAAAAATAAAAAACCACAAAGTAAAAGATTTTCATTGAAATTTTTGGTAGAGTCTTCCTTACAATAGAACCAAAATGGAAAGACCTGTGGGATGTGCAAGGGCTCCCTCTTATCCCAAACACCGAGTGTGCACCTGATACCACAGGTGGCACCACGCCCTGTGTATATTATGTCTTCCCTGTTTGTGTGTGTGTAAATACTACATATAAGTATACATAAATATACACACTGTATATACAGTATATCTATGATAAACTTTAATCATAAATTAAGCAGAACACGAGATTAATGACAGGAACCAATGGTAACAGTACAATTGAAACGACGGACTATAGTAGAATTGCCAGCCACATTACTCTAGTTCTTTGGGACCGTTATTAAATGGACTAAAACGCTCTTGAACATAAGCCTTGTGTTACGCAGGACAGTCAGTTTGACAACGGAGACAGCTCCAAGGCACTAATGGATGGATGGCATACACACTTTTAGGTTTGCTAGACCACACTGCACTGGGTGGTGGTGGTGGTGGTGGTGGTGGTGGTGGTGGTGGTGGTGCAGCACACCTGTAATCCTAGCACTGGGGAGGCAGAGGCAGGATAATCTCTGTGACTTCAAGGCCAGTCTGTTCTACAGAGTTTCAGGACAGGCCATGGTGACACAGAGAAACGCTGTTTCAAAAAAACAACAAAAAGTTTTACCTATTGCTTATCTCCAGAACTCTCTACTTAATATTTTGAGACCACGATTGAGAGCAGGTACCTGAAGCTCCAGGAAAGTGCTACCTCAGTTAAGTGGGGTGGGCAAAGGCTCCTTAACTGTGTTCTCTGCGTTGCTGGGGAGCTCTAGCTGCTCCTTGGCTCTAGGTTTCTTTGGTTGATTGCATCTGTTTTCCTTCCTCACCTCTTTCCCCTCTTTCTGACTTTCATTTAATACTTATCTAAAAGTGTTTTAAGGGTATCTACAGCCATGAAAAGCCCACACAGTAAAGTCTCCTTTCTCATTTAGCTTGTGTTATTACTTTGGGGTGCCTGCTCTCTCTTCTCACCTTTTCCTCCTTCCTTCACTCTTGCTTTCTTCCCAGATAGATTTCAACTTCCTGAAAAATAAGGACATGTATATATGTATGTATATATGTATACATGTATATACATATATATTATGTATTATATTATATATATTTTATCTAATTATATATATATTAGATTTCTCCAAATAGCTCACATACCAAGGGGCAGGTAGGAGAGGTTTCATGCAATAAATATTGACTCATACCGAAATGTTTAGAGCTTAAGTCTGTTGAAGTAACTTTGTTCACTTTCGTGACTGGTGTCCTGGTTGTCGTTTGTAGTCAGTGTGTCTCCAGGAAGCTGAACTTGTAAAGTACTATTAGTCCTGGACACTGCGATGCCTTCTGTTTCACTGCCTTCAGTGTACCAGGTCTCATCCCGTGAAGTAACCGTGAGCATCCATTGGCAGAGGCAGCCCAGTTACAAGGAGCTTTTAAGCAAGGGGTATGTGTATACAGAGCAGCCAGTCTGGGTGAGGCTTGAAGACAGAGTTCATTAATTCCTCTGACCAAGATGATTCTAAAGAGCAAGCTGGGGATATCTGTGGAGTCTGGGGAAAGCCTCAATCCTCAGCTTTTGCAGGTGGTGAAGGATTTTTTTCCCCCTTGCTCCTCGTTTTTTGTTTTTTGTTTTGTTTTGTTTTGTTTTGTTTTTTGCCGGTGGGCATTACTGATGTGTGGGGGTGGGTTCAGGATCACAGCTTCGGCCAGGCAACCTCCAACCAGCTTAAATGAAGAAGGTTTTCACAGCAGTGGGTGGCACCATGGTGACAGCACGGTTGCTAAGGATGTCATTATCACTCTGATTGCAGGAACCGCCGGTGAGTTAATTGGCATGACCTCATTCAGGTCCTTAGGGCCTACCTGTTCACAAATGACAAAGGAGACAAAAAGTTGATCTTTTTATAGTGTCAGGAGGCAGCACCTGTTAACATTTAACAGAGCATTTGAAAGAGCTGGGGTACCCAGGATCTATCCACCTGTTATCTTTTTCTCACCCCGTGTTGCTCCTCTTCACTGAACATCCTCTCAAGACACATCCTTCTAAAACTTTCTTCTTGTCTCCTTTTTTCCTTTTGTTCCCTCTAAAGGAAGTGGGAATTTTTTTTTTTTTTTTTTTTTTTTTGCTGGTGGGAAAATCAGCCATTAAACTGAGCAAGGCTTGAGGAAATGAACTGAAATGTCTTGGAGGAAGAAAAATAGCACTATGAAGATGAAAAAGAACCGGGGATAATGGAGATTGATCGCTCGATCTATCTGTGGCCTCAAATAAAACTGATTGGATTTAGCATGTTAGGTTACAGTTAAAAAGCTTCGTTGTTTCAGTTGGGGTAATATAGTTTCAGATTTTCACGGAGAGCCATTTATTTATTTTTGCATTTGTGAGTCATTTAGTCATTCCCTTGTGAGTGAGAATACATTTATTTCCCTATTCCCTGCTGTTAGGCCTTCTATTAATACCACACTAGTTGAAATAAATGGAGCAGGAGAAACTGTTTGGTGGTGAATTTGTTTTTCAAAAAAAAAAAATTTTTTTTTTTTTTTTTTTTTTTGTATTGCTATTTTGGTAAATTGGCTTTCCAACCTCTCCCGTGGTTTAAAGAGTGGTAACTTCTTACTCTTTTGCTCTCTACTCCCGCCCCCTTTCATGTTTTTGGTTTGTTTTTTGTTTTTGTTTCAATATTGACATCATCAAGGCCGTGGGAAGCCTCATAACCCACGAACTGCATACAGGAGAACCAGCCTGTGGTAAAATGCCCCATTAAGCAGTAAGATTGTCAAAAATTACGAAGTGACAGTTTTCTTAAGCACAAATTTTCTTGCCACTCTTTTGAACTGTGCCCCAAAGGAAACTCCAGCTTAATAACCAGGGGCTGGTTCTCCAGGTTAGAAGGAAGTACTAAGGGTTGTGTTTTCCCGAGTCCGCACAGGGGGATTTTCTAATCGCGGTGATTGTGCTTACGCACAGTGTGCTCTGCTCATGCGCCATCGCAGTACAGCTGAGCAAAATATAATGTCCTTGTTATTCTGGATGGCTAATTACTATCAGTAATTGTTTGGGGCAGTGAACACAATGTGGGATAAAGAGACTTCTCCTCCTCCTCCTCCTCCTCCTCCTTTTTCCAGGGAGGAAGGTTTGGTCAGCTCAGCCCTGAACCACACCAGCCCTCCAAGCAGATTTGCCAGGATGGCTCTGAGGACAGGTTCAGAAAGCCTCTGGAGGACCCCCAGAAAAGCACATGAGCCCCAGCAAACTGTCCCTGCCTGGCAAAGGTCAGCCAGATCCTGGACTCACTCACTGGACCTCAGCTTTCACATCCTGACTGCTCTGATGAGGATGGGGGAGGAGAGAAGACGGGATGGTAGTCTCTGGCCAGGGGCAGGGGAAAGGAGCTGGGCAAGGACCTTCCCTTCTATTTTCTCCTTTCCCAAAAACCCGGAGAAGTAACAAAGAAAGAAAGAAAATGCTAGGAACACAGGTTCTCTCCCTCCTCGTCCCACCCCTCTGCTTTCTTTCCTTCCCCGGTCCCCCTTCCCCTCCCCTCCAAACAAATAGAGTCAATGACAGCAAAGATACTCCGTGTTTAGGCTTAACCGCCACCCAGGAGTATAATGATGTGGGGAGTGACGAAGGAGCGAAGACGGTCCTTTGCATGTTTGGCTTCTTTTAAATTACGCACATCTAAGTTGGCATAAAACGGGGCGTGACCTGAAACTGACAGACAGAAAAGCAATAAGAGAGTTCTCTGAGGACACAGGTCACACATTCAGGGGTGCAGCATCACGAGCTGATGTCTTCTGGAGGCCACAGGGTGCTGCATAGATGGTGTTTACTAAGGACAGCACGCTAGGGAAAGAAGCCCCCCAACCCCCAGGAGCCTGTGCAGCCTCTGGTTCTCCTTCCTTAAGATGCTTGCTTGGGAAAATGGGGGGGCGGGAGAGGGAAGAATGGGAGGATACAAGGGATGGGATAAACATTGAGATGTAACAAGAATATATTAATAAAAAAAAAATAATGAATAAAATCCTTCTGGCAGATTAAAAAAAAAAAAAAAAAGATGCTTGCTTGCATCTTGGCCAGGATGGTGAGCTTGCTGATTCCTTTCACTTGTTTTATAAAACCAATAAAGTCAAACGAGTGAAACACTTTCCTGGCAGGTCTGGGTGTGTTCTAATTGGTCTGTAGATGGTATTCCAGTTATTGCCAGGGAGAAACCCAACGCTCTAATGCCCTGAGGGTTATCTAGGGGCATAAACAGGAACAGGCATCAAGGCTCAGCTTCCTAAAACCATTTTCTTTGGTTGAGGTGGGGGATGGGGAAGTTTTTGCCATCATTTTCTACCTACAATTTAAAAACTTTCATCAAAGTTCCTAGACCTCTCAGGGCTGGTCACCTTCAGAGGTGGGCTATCTCCTGCTCTCTCCTCAGGCCCGTAAGCCAGTTCTAATGTTCCCAGTGCCAGCCTCTCTCAATGATGGTTAATGGAATTGAAACAAAGCTCCTCCAGCCTCATACCCAAGGGCACGGTGACTCTGCACTGTGCTTGGGACAATGAGAGTAGTGTTGACTGGCTGTGGTTCTCTCGAGCAAATGTCACAGAGGACAGTTGGAAAGAGTGTAGTTTGGTACTGTAGGAGCCAAAATTAACCGGGAAAGAAAAGGGAAGAAAGAGTATAAGAGTTTTATTTCTCATTGTGCAAGGCTGGTCTTTGACTTAGGCTGAAATCATAGTTCGAGTAGATTTTGAATCTTGGTCAAGTTATTTAACTCTTCTTGTGCCTTACTTCTTTCTCCTATAAACAGAAAGGATATGATTAACACCCAGTTTACAAATTTATTATGAGGATTCCACCATGTTATTTGTATGATACATTTGCAGAGTGTGAAATGTAATTCGTATTTAGCTAATGTTAGTTGAACAGGCCTTTCTCCCTACACACCTGGCTTTTCAGTTGTCCAGTCATGTCATGTATGTAATGGTTTACAACCCACTGTCAACTGGACTAGAATTGGAGTCGCCCAGAGGCATCCTCTGGTTGTGTTCATGAGGGTATTTACAGAGGGGTTTGCCTGAGAAGGGAGACAAGACATCACCTCATGGGTTGTCCCAGGCTGAAAAGGAAGAGGGAAACAGAAGGAAGGCTGCCTAGTGCCCATTCATACCCACCCCCTCTCTCTCATTCCTGACTACTGATGCATACTGATAGGCTACAGTGCACCATGCTTTACCGGCCACCATGGACCATGTCCTCTCAAATGGAAACAGATAAGCCCTCTGCTCCTTAGGCTTTCTTCTCCATGTGTTTTGTCAGAGCAACGAGAGAAGTAAATGACACGGTATAATGTGGCAGAAATAAGGGATAAAATGTGGTTGAGTTTGTTTGTTTGTTTGTTTGTTTGTTTGTTTTTGATGTTGCCCTGCTGATGTTTCTTCTGAACACCACCCACTGAAGCTGTTGAGAGAACAGCTAACGCAAACTGAGATAACTAATCTGAAAGGAGGGAAACTTGCTTCCCAACGTTGGCATCCTGTTCAGTTTCAGATAAAAGAAGACCATAGTATGGAATCTAGCACACCCCCATATGGGTGATGGGTTTGACATTATTAAACAAGTATTTTTAAGGACCTATGTGGCCCCATGTGTTCTTAGTGTTTTCACAATTTTGTGGCCAAAATGAGGAGACTCGCTTTGGTGGCGTCAAGACAGGATGCTGTCCCAGGCAGCTGGAGCAAGAAAAGAGATGTCAAAGCCTTGTGTGCATAAGTCCTTGAATATTTTTCAAGGAAAGTTCATCTGCTTATATAAAGCACATCCACTGTAGCTGGTTGCAGCAAGTAACAGCCCTGCCGCTTGCCCTCACTGGAGAAGTTAAGGCAGAGGGTCGAAGATGACACTATAAAGGGCTGAGCAGATAGCTTAGTTGGTCAGGTGTGGGCCGTGCAGCAGCGAGGACTCAGGTCTGAAGTCTTATCAAGCATGTACAAATCCCCAGCCTGTTGGTACACATGTAATTCTGGCAGTGAGGATGTGGAAACAGATCAGCCTTGGAGTTTGTGGCTGGCCAGTCTAGCCAAACCAGTGCGCCTCAGTCTCGGGGGGAGTGATAGAGGAAGAGAACGGACATTGGCCTCGGGCTTCTACATTCACCCATGTGCACTGTACCATGCATGCCTGTGCACCCACATGGGCACACTTATACCATGGAAGGGGGGAGGGAAAGGGTTGGAAAATGAAAGGACGCCACGGGAAGGTGGACCCTAGGGCGAAGAGTTCAAAACTTTGCACACTTGGCAGCTAAACAGCATCAAGTGTATCAACGGGAAGAAAGTGGGGCCACAGACCCAGGCTCCCTCCCTGACAACACGGGGCAGAGGCAGCGGAAGCCTCCTCCAGGTACTTGTTCTAGAGAAACTATTAGGCAAGCGGTCAAGACTGGTGCTTGGGCCTTTGGCTAGGACACCAGCTGCCAGTGCTGGAGAGCAGGTGGGGACCAGATATAGAAGCACAGTGAGAGAAAGAACAGGTGCATGGGACTTGGGAAACCATCCATAACTTTAGATATAAGTTCCACCTTTTGGCTAGGTTAGTGCAGCAAACCCTCCGGCAGGCTCATGGGTAGGATGTGGTTATGCTCAAGAAAGAAGGAAACCAAGGCTTAGGGAGCAACATGGCCATCGGGTGCCAGGATCTCCCTCAGCCGCTGATCCAAATGGTTTCTCACAGCAGAACCTCTCCGCATCTTTTAAGGACTCTGGTGCCCCAAAATCTGGGCCGTGGCTGATCCTGCAAAAGAGACGGAGAAGTTCCAAGTGGGGGGCAGGAGGGACCCAGGGTGAGGGATTAGGGCAGCTCTAACACTCTGCCCTAGTGTCCCTTGAAGAAGGGCGCCTCAGCTCTTTCTCATAAATAGCAGCTTGTGCTCCGGTCAGGGCCTTGTGTCTGATCTAGTGGAGATCTTGGAATTTTGGCTCAGCCCTCAGTCTTAACCCAGAGCTTTCCCCTGGGGACCTGATAAGTTCTGACACCCATCTGGAGAGCAGAGCGCGTGCCTACTCCAGCATGAGAAACGACCAATCTGCTCGGCAGCCAATCGGGGAGGAGCTCAAGGTAGAAATCAGAATGGGAGTTGTCTGTTTTCCTCTGTATCACCCCTTCCCAGAAAGATGACACCCATTGGTTGAAGAACTGCTGTGCGCTTCCTGTATGCCACTGCTTCTAACGCTGACGGCTCCGTGGTTTCCTCATGTTACTGTAGCCCAGTGTTGACAACTAGGCTTAGAACACACAGATTTACTGTCATACAGTTGTGAGAACTGGGAGGCTACAGCCAAGAAGATGTCAAGGCCACATTCTTTTTAAAGCTCTTGGAGCAGGACACTTGCATGCCTCTTTCTGGCTGCTTGTGGCTTGCCAGCAATCTGTGACGTTCTGAGGCTTTAG